>NW_026068045.1:1457399-1472936 GCF_014885135.2 Alexandromys fortis | reverse complement strand
TCTCCACTGGCGGGGGGCCTTGGCTCATGGTGCCTGGGCTCGGGGGCACCTCCTGGTCACAGGCCCCCGCCACCCACCGCTGCTTCCTCCACTGCCGTCTCCAGCCGTAGCCGCAGCCGCCACCGCCGCCGGCCCTGCTCGGCCGCCATCGCTGTGAGGCGGCTGCCTGAGATGGCTCCTCCTCCGCCTGTCAAATCTCGCGATAGCTGCCGCAAAACTGCGGATCAGTGACCGCTCCACCAAATCTCGCGAAAAATTGTTTTCTCTCCGGGAAGTTCCTCGGACTTACTCTGGGCAGCATGGCTTCTGCTGGGCCACTCTAAAGTCCTTGAGGGACACTTTATTGTCGAAGATGTCAGAGAAAGCGGGCGTACTACAGCAGACTTAACGTCCTACCACTTAGGGAGCCTAAGCAGCCTGCGGCAAGTTCCCAGCCCGGTTACCTAGGGAGACCCTGTTTCAAAAAATAGATAAATTTTTTTTTTTTTTTTTTGGTTTTTCGAGACAGGGTTTCTCTGTGGTTTTGGAGCCTGTCCTGGAACTAGCTCTTGTAGACCAGGCTGGTCTCGAACTCACAGAGATCCGCCTGCCTCTGCCTCCCGAGTGCTGGGATTAAAGGCGTGCGCCACCACGCTGATAAATTTTTTAAAAAGAGCCACTTGGCGAGGTGACTCAGCGGATAAAGGCGCTTGCGGCCAACCTGAGCTCGACCCCTGGAACCCACGTGGTGGAAGGTGAATCCACTCGGGCAAGCGAACTCCAGGGCATGCCCCACCCCTTGATAAAATGAGATTTTTTTTTTAAATTAGTTTCAAGGGAAGAAAAAAAAGAGAATGGAGTGCTCAGCTCTAAATGGGACAACTGGAGGCCGGAGAAGTGAGTGATTCATAGGACCCAGTCATGACAAGCTGGGTAGGCCTGAGTCTCAATAGTTTACTGGTTTTTTTTAATATTTATTTATTATGTATACAATATTATGTCTGTGTGTATGTCTGCAGGCCAGAAGAGGGCACCAGACCCCATTACAGATGGTTGTGAGCCACCATGTGGTTGCTGGGAATTGAACTCAGGACCTTTGGAAGAGCAGGCAATGCTCTTAACCTCTGAGACATCTCTCCAGCCCCTCAATAGTTTACAAACCTAAGGCAATACCTGCTTCTGAGAAACACCACAAACTGAGACCACCTAGGAACAGATCATTCAAAGGAAATTCCTAACGTTCCAACTCTTGTAGATAGCATCACCTGCCAGCACACACCCATAGCTTTCACCAGAACACCCTAGACAAAAGTCAGTCAATTGGGGTCCTGAACCTTAAAAATCCCTCCCCCTCACCTGTGACCAACCCTAACTGAGCTGGGGCTCTCCCATCACTCCAGTATGTTGGATGCCACGGACCGGCTCAGGGGAGCCA
Source organism: Alexandromys fortis (assembly GCF_014885135.2). NCBI lineage: Eukaryota > Metazoa > Chordata > Mammalia > Rodentia > Cricetidae > Alexandromys > Alexandromys fortis. Next base: position 1,471,522 of record NW_026068045.1, on the reverse strand, counting down.
CTCAGACCGTGGGAGAAGCAGGGTCTTGGTAACAGGAAGGCACAAGTTCGGCGAATGACAGACAGACACAACACACAAGAGAGTGGTTGGAATCTGCTGCGATTTTACTGAATCCATGTTTTCATTATATAGTATTCAAACAAAGAACAAATCAGAAGGTCATGTATCATCAGTCGACACAGTATGAAAGCTTCTTTTAGTCACATCAGCAATGTTTAAGAAAAGTGTATTATCAGGAACAGGTGTTAGATATAAAGCATCCTTAGAAGAGGAAATCTTGTCCTTGGGAATGAAAAACCTCAGGCAAGTGGTTTCATCTTATGAATAGAAAGTTTCTGTCTCATTATCGCTATCATGGCCCTTCCTCTTCCTAACCCTTTATTTCATCTAGTGACCAAATATGCCTAATCAGTTCTCTGCACCTGTTGAACTATACTTTTTAGTACCTTCTTATGCAGCAGACATCATGGGGGTTGGGATCTAGTAAGCCTATCCATAAAGTTGAAAGTATAATATAAGTCTTTGTCCATCAGCATTAACCCATCTATTCCTTTGCTCATCATACACCCTGTGTATGACAAAGGTTCTGCCGTGTCTTATACATTCCCATTCTGTGTTTCCTTATCCCAGAGCTGTTTCTGAAGAGAACGATCCTTGTCTTGTATATATATAGAATATCGTTATTATAAAAGAGATTGTGCAAAGCTCATATCCCGCATAGCCAGCTAATCGAGAAACCCGTCTATGCCTCAGCTGTGGCTAATACCAGGCTGTCTGCCATTGACCTCTAGGAAGCCTAGTCCCATGGGACACGTAGTTCCCATCCGGCATAATGACATATGTCATGTCACACAGACGACACTGGAGTTGGTGTGGCAGTGGGACACAAAAGAGAGTCCGAGTTTGCAAACTTGTGTAAGAATAAAGGCTCTTTGCTTTTACATACAGGACTCAGTCTCCTAGTTGGTTTTGGGGGATTCTGTGATCTGGGCCTAACAGGCTCAGTGGTTAAGAGCACTAGCTGCTCTTCCAGAGAATCCGCATCCAATTCTCAGCACCCACATGAGCTCACACCTTTTGTAACTCCAGTTCCAGGGAATCCGACACCCTCACGCAGACAGACATACATGCAGGCAAAACACCAATGCACGTCAAATAAAAACTAATTAGGGGCTGGAGAGATGGCTCAGCGGTTAAGAGCATTGCCTGCTCTTCCAAAGGTCCTGAGTTCAATTCCCAGCAACCACATGGTGGCTCACAACCATCTGTAATGAGGTCTGGTGCTTTCTTCTGGCCTGCAGGCATACAGACAGACAGAACATTGCATACATAATAAAAATAATAAATAAATATATAAAAAACTAATTAGTTAGGACAGCTACCCCCAGACACAGAAATGATGGAGGAAGAGGAGCAGTGAAAAGGTTTTAAGAGCCTGAGGTAGCAGAACTCTGCATCTAGACGGTATTTTCCAGACACGACAGAATGGTTGCACACAGGAACTTAACACCCATGACTGCATGGAGTCCAGGCATGGCTGTGGGGAGGAGCAATAGAAGTTGGTGGCTGCTGGGGGAGGAACAGTGGCTACCAGAGACACTAGATTCAGGTATTCTATGTGTACATGTGTGATGGCATGTGTTCCACCATGGCACACCTGTGCTTGACAGAGAACTTGGGGAAGTCCCTTTCTCCTTCCACAGTGTAGTTCCTAGAGATCGAATTCAGATAATCAGACTTGGCAGTAAGTACCCTTACCTAGTGAGCCATTTTGTCAGTCCTAACCATAAACCTAAGCTAAGGTGTCTGGGGTCCTGTATGTGTATATACTGCTATGCTTCTGGCTCCGGGCCCGCAAGCCTTCCTTTTGTTTCTGAAACAGCCTGAAGTCTTTTCCATCTGCTGGGCTTTGGCTTGCCATTCCTCTACAAGGATCAGTCAGAAACCTGAACGACCACTGGGTTTCAACTTTTGAAGATTTCTTATGTATAGTGTTCTGGAATGCATGCCTACACGCTAGAAGAGGCACCAGCACCAGATCTCAGTACAGATGGTTGTGAGCCACCATGTGGTTGCTGGGAAATTAACTCAGGACCTCTGGAAGAACAGCCAGTGCTCCTAACCTCTAAGCCATCTCTCCAACCCCTAAATGTCACTTTAAAGAAGCTTTCCCTACTAAAATTCTCTCACTGATTCAGTGTGATTTTGTGTTGTGTTTCTCTGTAGCTTTGGAGCCTGTCCTGGAACTTTCTCCGTAGACCAGGCTGGCCTTGAACTCAGGGATCCTCCTGCGTCTGCGTCCCAGTGTTGGGATTAAAGGTGTGTGCAACCTTCACCCAGCTGAATAGCGCTTTTTTTTTTGTTTTGTTTGTTTTTTTTTTTTTTTTTGTTTTTTGAGACAGGGTTTCTCTGTGGCTTTGGAGCCTGTCCTGGCACTAGCTCTGTAGACCAGGCTGGTCTCGAACTCACAGAGATCCGCCTGCCTCTGCCTCCCGAGTGCTGGGATTACAGGTGTGCGCCACCATCGCCCGGCTGAATAGCGCATTATTAATAACAGATACTCAATAAACATTTACAGAATGAACAAATTTGCAAATGTCATCTTTTTCCCAACTTCCTCTAAGTACCCTTTGGCATACAAACCCATGTTTTCCCTGATGCTTTCCTGACCTGGAAGATCTTACACATCCAGAAGATCTAACATCCACGCCTCAGTGTCCAGCTGCACCTTACTTTGAAATAGGATGCCCTCCTCCTGTAGAGCTCTGTCAGCTGGCAGGTTCTGTAGGGCAGGGCCTGTGCCTTTAATCTGAGCCCCACCTGCTCTGGTCAGACAGGTTTGGAGACACAGGTAAGGGGAGGGAGACTGGGAAATACTTGCAGAGCCAGGTAGGAGCCAGGCAGTTCCTTTCTGGGGATCCTCGTCTCTCCCTCTCCGTGGATGGAAAGTAAGAGGGTATCTTGGGTCCAAAGGGCAGGGGTAGGAGGGGCCCTAGAGGTGAAAGAGGAAAAAGAGCCCAGACCAGAAACAGTGAACTGGAGAGTGGCAGGGAGGAAAGAAAGACAAGGGAACAGCCGCACTAGAGCTGGAAGTCTGAGTGGGGCCCAGCCCGGTGGAATTGGGTGAGACTGGCAAGGGTGGGGGAGTTCAGAAAATGACTGGTTTCCGGACTGGGGACTAAGGAACTGAGTATCTGGCCACTGGTATCAGCTGCTAACAGAGTTCCAGGCCGAGATCTGCAGGGCAAAGGGCAAGTGGAAGGGTGAAGGGGCAGTTTCTCCATAGAATGATTCTCAGTTGTAAAGAAGTTCCTCCCGTTCCCAAGCTAGGGTGGCCATGAATCCGGGGGTTTTGGTGGAGAGCGTAGAAGGTAGGTGTAGGCGTAGGCTGAGGTCACAGCTGCCAGGGCTTGTGCCCCCTGACTCACCCTTAGCCCTGCTGCTGCCACCGCCCTCTGTCTCAACACCTTCCTCCGCACTGTGTTCTCCCTAGAGTCCCACGAGGCCGGCTGCCCTGGTGCGATCCAGTTTGAGGAACTGTCCTTGGGCCAGAAGACAAGGTATTTTCACAGAACTTACCCCACTCCCTTTAGGATGATATCACCTTGGGGTAGACCTCAGAACTGAAGCCTCACGATGACAGAACCGGAGACACTGGCCCTGCTGGAAATGAAGGCACCTGAGGCTCCAGAGAAGAGCTTACCACGGGCTTTAGCCCCCACTGACCGGCAGCTGGAGGGAGAAGATGGGACTGAGTCCCCTGGAGCTGAGTCTCTCAGACTGGGGTCTTCAGTTGGTTCCCCTACAGTCAGAGAGGGGCCCGAGGATGGTCCAGACAGCACTATCAGTGAAGCTGCGACTTTGCCTTGGGGAACTGACCCCCAGTACAGCGTCCCGCTTCCGGATCCCCCAGGCTGGCGAGATATTGAACCAGAGCCCTTAGAGTTGGAACCACTCACTAAGTCGGAGGAACCGCTCACTAAGCCGGAGGAACCGCTCAAAGATGATGCCAGTTTGCTTCCTGAGAAGTCAGTTAGGGCCTTCGTGCCCATTGATTTACAGTGCATTGAGCGGAGGCCGCAGGAGGAGTGCATTGTGCAACGTAAGGCCGGACAGGCTGAGCGTAGGAATTTCCTGCCAACCCGACTCAGCCACCATGAGCTTCCAGAGCGCAAGTGGGCTGAGGCAGTTGTGAGACCCCCTGGCCGGTCTTGTGGGGGCTGCGGGAGCTGTGGAGGCCGCGAGGCGCTGAGGGCTGTAGCCTCGGTGGCTGCTGCTCTCATCTTCTTCCCCTGCCTGCTGTATGGAGCTTACGCCTTCCTGCCCTTCGACGCTCCAAGGCTGCCCACCATGAGTTCCCGCTTGATCTACACCCTACGCTGTGGGGTCTTTGCCACCTTCCCTATCGTACTAGGTGAGTCTGGGCGGTGGAGAAGGGTTACCTGGGAAGAGAACTACAGAGACTTGGTTGGGGTACTTTCTCTTCATTCTGTTGGAACCGTTCAGGGCACCCCAAACCTGCCCTCTGCTCCTTCTCTTCCAGAGAGTGTTTGTGATATCTCTGCAGTCTTGACCCAGGAGCTGGCCTGCCGTTTTCTGACCCCCGTGCTTCCTCCCCTGCAGGGCTCCTAGTGTACGGCCTGAGCCTGCTGTGCTTCTCCGCCCTCCGGCCCTTTGGAGAGCCGCGGCGGGAAGTAGAGATCCACCGGCAGTACGTGGCCCAGTCCGTGCAGCTCTTCATCCTCTACTTCTTTAACCTGGCCGTCCTTTCCACCTATCTGCCCCAGGACACCCTCAAGCTGCTGCCTCTGCTCACTGGTCTGTTTGCAGTATCTCGGTGAGTCGGGGCTGTGGTGGCCATGGTTGGGGAGGCGTGAAGAAGTAAAAGTGCCAGAACCTCCAGGGGCTGAAGGTCTGGAGGACAGAAGCCTGAGGATTTCTGTGCGCACACCTGTCTCTCCCGCGCGCTTCACTGGGAAGCAGGCGCTCAGCTCCCTTCTCCTTCAGAAGCTGCTCTCAGAGGTGTGCCAATAGGGAGCTTCTGAATGCTGTTTACTTTGGTACAGAGACTCATCTAAGCACAGGACTGACCACCCTACTCCTAACCTCAGGTGGAATTTAGTGCGTCCCCTGAAGGTACTCCTCTAGTCTGTGACACTCTAGTCAAATAGCTTTAAAAATTGGCTATGTGCGACATTTTCTGCTTTATTTTGATTGAGGCAGTCACCATCTCACCATGCAGCCTGAACATAAACTCTTGGTGGTAATCCTCCTGTCTCACCCTCTCCAGTGCTGGGATCACCACCACACCCCCCTTCCAGGTTTAAGCATTCTAATTGCTAGAAAGTTCTCTTTTTGTTCTTTGTTTCCTTTTTCTCTTCCTTCTTTCCTTCCTTCCTCTCTCTTTTTCTGAGACAGGGTATTTCTATGTAACAGCCCTCGCTGTCCTAGTCCAGGCTGGCCTCGAACTCACAGAGATCCACCCGCCTCTACCTTTCGAGTGCTGAGATTAAAGGCTGCAGCACCACTGCCCCATAAAAGTTCTTTCTTACGCAGTGCTGAAAACTGCCCTAAAGCTGATGTAGTAGCTCACTCGGGTCTGCAATCACAGTACTTAGGGGGCTGAGACAAGAGTTCAAGTCAACCTGAATTGCATAGTGAGTTCTGGGTCAACCAGTACAACACAGCTACGACCTTGTCTCAAAAAACAAAGTGAGCAGGCCAGCCTGGGGTACAGAGTGAGTGCCAGAACAGCCAAGGTCTACACAGAGAAACCCTGCCTTGAAAAATAAAATAAAATGAAATAAAGAAACAAATAAATAGACTGTCCTGACCCCGACCTTCATGGTTCAGCCGTGGACAACACAGATGAGCTACTGCACTCGAGCAGCCTCCTCGTCTAGTGGTTAAAGGCTGGGACCCTTGGCTCCCACTCCAGCGGGCAGGACGTCTGCCTGGCGGTGAGCAGCACTTTCTACCCAGAGGCCAGGTCACCCTCACGGCCGCACCACTTTTCTTTCATTCAATTTGAGTCATCAGCGAATTTTATTTATTTATTTATTTATTTATTTATTTATTTATTTATTTTTGGATTTTCGAGACAGGGTTTCTCCGCAGCTTTTTGGTTCCTGTCCTAGAACTAGCTCTTGTAGACCAGGCTGGCCTCGAACTCACAAAGATCCGCCTGCCTCTGCCTCCTGAGTGCTGGGATTAAAGGCATGCGCCACCACTGCCCAGCCTAAATTTTATTTTATTGAGACAGGATCTCAAAATGTAGCCCACACTGGCCTGAAAATCTGTAAATCACATAAACGAACATTTAATTGTAATTTAACTAAAAATGAAATTAATTTGACTCACTTTAATTTTATTTGTTTTTTGTTTTTTGGGTTTTTCGAGACAGGGTTTCTCTGTGGTTTTGGAGCCTGTCCTGGAACTAGCTCTTGTAGACCAGGCTGCCCTCGAACTCACAGAGATCCGCCTGCCTCTGCCTCCGAGTGCTGGGATTAAAGGCGTGCGCCACCACTGCCCGGCCTCACTTTAATTTTAAATAGTAAATAAAAGAGAAGACAGGGAATAATATTTTCACTTCAGAGATGTGGGAAAGTAAACATTGTATGTTCAATACATATAAACCGGATGTTTGTAATAGTACCAGTCTTGGCACCCGCTCCCAATTGGTCTCCCGCTCCTGACCGATTAGCTGGCTGGGCCCTGGAGAGTCAATAACCTTTGTCATGCTCCCGCTCCCACAGGCTGATTTACTGGCTGACCTTTGCTGTCGGCCGCTCCTTCCGAGGCTTTGGCTACGGGCTGACTTTCCTGCCGCTGTTGGCCATGCTGATGTGGAACCTCTACTACATGTTCATGGTGGAGCCGGAGCGCATGCTCACCGCCTCCGAGAGCCGCTTGGACTATCCGGACCACGTTCGATCCCTCTCCGACTACAGGCCACGCTCATGGGGCTGAGCTGCCCTAGGGCTGTGCAGGGGTCTTTCAGCACCTCCCTGAAACAGTTGCAGGCCTGGCCTTTGCCCAGGTCATAGACCTTAGATGGGAGGTACCTTGCTACTTAGGGGCCCCATCCAAAGGAGCCCAGACACCCCAGTTCTCTTCTAGTTGTGCTGTACCCCTGGAGTGCGAGAGCCTAAGGCAGAGACTGGAGAAGTATACTCCTTTTTGGGCAGCCCTCCACCGTGCCAAGCCAAGGCTAAGTAAGGTCCCAGCTTCCTGTGGACCAGAGGTGTAGAACCACAGGCCAACCTGAACTGTCTGCCTAAGCCCAAGCGTAGAGATTGGTTCTCATCAGATAAGGACTTCGCCATCTTTGACATGAGGTGAAAGCCTTCCTAAGGGGCCTGGCTTCAAGACTCTTGTCTTGGTCAAGCTGTGACCTTCCCCCTCCCAGCCTACGTGGGTTCCTATAACCTTCCACTTTGCAAACTTCCAAGAAGTACTAAGGTTTTAAAAAAAGGTGTGTGTGGGGGATTTGGGGTGGCAGAGAGATGAAACCTCCAAAAGAACTGTGGATGGATTCCCATGTAGTGGCTGGGATGGCAATGACTGCTTGTCCAGTATGTATGTAATAAATCATGGCCTGCTTCCACGGCTCCTTCTTCCTGCTAATCTTCCCCACCCCCAGGACGTAAGTCACCTCCTGGCATCAAGACCAAGGGGTGGAGGCGCTTCACAGGAGGCTTGGGGAGAGAAAATGTACCCTCGAATAGAAAGTGCCCATTGCCTTGGAAGTCTGTCTCTCAATCTTCCCATTGCTGGACCCAGCCTGGCATGGTGGCACAGGCCTTTAATCTTGGCGCTTGGGAGGTAAAGGCCAGGGGATCTCTGAGTTTAAGGCCAGCCTGGCCTACAGAGTGAGTTCCAGGACAGCCAGGGCTACACAGAGAAACCCCGTCTCAAAAAGAGAGAAAGAGATCGGAATCTGGACTGGAGACATGGATGGCTCCATGGTTAGGAGCACTTGTTCTAGCAAAGGACCCTGGTTCAATCCTGGTTCAATCCCCATTACCTGTATGGTGGTTTACAACCATCTGTAACTCCAGTTCCAGGGGATCTAGTGCCCTCTTTTGACCTCCACAGGCAATTCTCTCTCTCTGTCTCTCGTGCACGCACATACAAATGCAGTGCACATCCACACAAGCAGGCAAAATATTCACACATATAAAATACATAAATCTCAACCCTGTCTCGAAAAACCAAAAAAAAAAAAAACCATAAATCTCATTTAAAAATAAGAAAGAAGTTGAAATCTTTTTTGGGAAAAAAATGTCTATTTCATGCACCTTAGGGCAGCCAACCAGTCGCTCACTGTAGGCCTTCAAGTCTTACCCAAGGGAAAGGAGAGTGGTAAATGACAGAGAAGGAACATCAAGGGGGCCCTTCCTTTTCCCAGTAATTCTAGCCTCTCCCAGGGAGCCCCAGTAAGCTGAGGCTGGCTTTTGAGGTTCTGCAGAAAAGCAAATGACAACACTGCCCCTCTCCCCTCCAAGGTGTGAGGCACAGCAAGGCATGTGGTCCTGCCCCTCCATCTGCAGTTCAGTTGATGGACTGGTACTCAGAATACGGCTTGTGTCGCAGCAGCAGAAACAGGCCTCCCCCCAGCAACAGGAGCCCTGGAGTTCCCAGGGCCACTGCCATGATTCCGAGGACGAGTGGAGATAAGGAGTCCACTGGAGGGACACCCACTCCCAGAAGCATTGACCTAGAGCAAGAAGGTTTTAAAAAAGGAGGTAAGCAAGCTTAGGAAGGAAAGCTGAGGGGCTCAGCCCTTCTCCACATTGACCTCCCCAAATCCTTGGTTCTTACCAGGAGAGGTAGTGTTCGTCCCAGTAGCCAGGGCCTGTGGGAGCCCCAAATGTCAGAGTGAAGGCATAGAAGTTTTTCTGGGACCCAAAGAAGGCTTGGACAACAGGTGAGCGAGGGAGCGAATGTGCCAAGGTGTAGTTAAGGGAGGACACCTGGCAGGGGAGGGCTGATTCTCGCCCCCGCTGCTTCTGAGAGAAAGCCACTGGTCGCCATTGCATGAAGCCAGATGGTGAAGAGTCCCACAACAATTGGTCCAGCTGGAGAGAAAGGCCACGGAGGCAGAGAGATGGACGCACCTGTGCCAGCTTTCTGTTCCTGCCTCTCCCAGATTACTGCAATGAGGCCAGCAAGCGTCCCCGGTGCTAAGTGTCATTCTAGGATGGGCATTGCCGGTTGTGGCAGGGCCCAGTCCTCTCTACATATAGTAGAGAGATGAGCAGAGTCACAGCCTTGCTCTTCTGCCATTGCTCCCTCTGGGCCCCGGGTCACAGAGAATCCCATCTGAAGACCATAAAGCACTGCTTTTGCCTGCTTCCTTGGAGGGCAGAGATGTCAGGTGATACATCAGTACAGCCCAACACTAGAAGCATCCAGACAGAGTATTGCTAATAAACGGGGACCATATGTGGTGGTGCGTGCATTTAATCCCAGCTCTCAGGAGGTAGAAGCAGTTGAACCTCTGTAAGTTCAAGGCCAGCCTGGTCTAGATAGCAAGAGTTCTAGGTCAATCAGAACTATATAGGGAGGGGCTGGAGAGATGGCTCAGTGGTTAAGAGCATTGCCTACCCTTCCAAAGGCCCTGAGTTCAATTCCCAGCAACCACACGGTGGCTCACAACCATCTGTAATGAGGTCTGGTGCCCTCTTCTGGCCTGCAGACATACGCACAGAGAGAATATTGTATACGTAATAAATAAGTAAATATTTTAAAAAAAAGAACTATATAGGGAGACCCGATTAAAAACAAAATCTTTTAAAAAATAAGGGGCAATGGGGCTGAAGAGATGGCTCAGAGGTTAAGAGCACTGACTGTTCTTCCAGAGGTTCTGAGTTCAATCCATACTGAGTTCAATCATTACAGATGAGCTCACAACCATCTGTAATAAAATCTGGTGCCCTCTTCTGGCCTGCAGGGACACATGTGAGTAGAATGCTGTATACATAATTAATAAATATCTTTATAAAAAAAGGGGGGGCCGTAGCAGCTGGAATGATGGCTCAGTGACCGAGGGCTTGCTGCTCTTGCAGAAAACCAAAATCCAGCTTCCAGCACCCACGTCAGGAGGCTCACAACCATTTGTAATTCCAGCCCCAGGGTATCTGATGCCCACTTCTTGCCGCCACAGGAACCTATACACACCTGCAAACACACATGCAAAATAACACATTTTTTAAAAAGTAATAAATGGTTGGTTGGTTTTCTGGGATGCTAACAGGATCCCACTTCATATTCCCAGCCGTTTACTCCCCGTGGAGACCGGACCTGGAAGACAGCAGGTGCGTACTCATCGTCAATGGAGTGCAGCTCTTTCACGGAGGGGCAGCCAAGGCCAGTATCCAAGGTGGCCACTTCTAGGCCAAACAGGGAGTGGTTTCCACGAGGAGACGCTCCAACCAGGGCAACTTCTAGCTGGCAGGCGTCTGCGCTGTGCAGGAGGCGAGGGGGCTGGGCAGGTCGGCCAGATCCCGAAAAGGCCTGGACCTAGGGAGGAGGAGGAGGCCATGTGAAGAGAATGGTGCTTGAAGGATACTCCCATCTCACAGATCAGCCTCCTGAGTTCCTTCCCCACAACCTCACCTTGAAGGCCAGGCTGCCATTGGCAAATGTTCCAGTAGGGTCATCTACAGGGTGGCCTTGGAAAGCGGAGCTCAGAGTGGTGCGGTCCAAGGAGCTGTTCCAGGAGAACTCAGCCAAGGAGTAGGGAGGATATGGCTTTCCTGAGGGCTGGGCTGCCCCTTCGGAGACCTTGGTACTGTCAAATTCAAGCAGCTGGGGACAGGGTGGAGTGGAATTGGGCTTGCCTCCCTCCGACATTCTCCTGCAGATCGCTCCCACTCCACCCACCCTGTCCTTAGCCCTCCCCTCTCCCTTTGTGTAGAAGGAACTCAGTCCCTGGGCTCTTCCCTCTGAGCTTTTGGCCCCCTCACCCTGGTGAAGACAAGAGCAGAAGAAAACTGGATGCTGTCCTTGGGGAGCACCATCAAACCCCCATCAGGATCAGGAGACAGCAGGAGACTCCAGTTGACACTCAGGACACTCTGTGTGGTGTTGGTGGCCACCAGCACCACAGCTGGAGGCCCTAGGGTGCCCCATACATAGTGCAGGGTGGAGTTGGTGCCCACTGCCCTGATATGAAGCAGGTTCTGGGGATTTGGTCCACCGGAAATAACCTCCATATATACCTAGAACATGGGATTGTGGGATGGAGAGAACAAGATCAGGGATGGTCACAGGCAAAGAAGCAGTTTGTGGGTGGAGGACAGGACCTGGGCAATGCCAGGGACGGCAAGGGCCTTTGAGGCCTAGGCAAGAGGGATGTGTGGAAATTGAGGGATCCTGGAATCAGGGGCAGATGTAGGGTTGAGAATAGGGTAGATCCAGGATTACCCTGACCTCGGTGAGGCTTAGGCTTGAGAAGGCTTTTTAAATCCCCAAACTTCCTGGTTGCTGGTGGCTTGACATCACCAGAAGGCAGGAAGCCGTCATGCATTCTCTCATCCACAGTCCTTCCCATCACTCAGGGCTCCGCGCTGGCTCTCTGGGGTCACTCCTCTCTTGCATCCACCCTCCACCCCTCCGTTGCCCCAGATTCCAGTCATTGTAGAAAGGTTGTATTTCTGGAAGCATCTATTACGTTAGTTCCAGAACTCTTACCTGGCGAGTCTCTTCTCCCAGCAGGCCAAATGGAGCTGCACACACAAGACTCAAAAGGAGCCATGGGGTTGGGGCACAGGGTACCCAGCCCCAGTAAGGTTCCCAACAGCGGCGCATACAGCCGCAAGGAGTTTAACTCAGTGGAAGAGGCTCAGAGTCACATGACTCCCTTCCTCCGGATCCCTTTAGAGGGCGGGCCACCTAACCAGTTCTTAAAGAGACCGCGTCCATTAACACAGTTGTCAACACAAGTTGAAATAGCGTCAGGAAGGCTGAAGGTAAGATACATTATTCTTTTTTTTAATATTTATTTATTATGTATATAATATTCTGTCTGTGTGTATGCCTGCAGGCTAGAAAAGGGCACCAGACCCCACTACAGATGGTTGCGAGCCACCATGTGGTTGCTGGGAATTGAACTCAGGGCCTTTGGAAGAGCAGGCAATGCTCTCAACCTCTGAGCCATCTCTCCAGCCCAAGATAAATTATTCTTAACAGGTTGGCCTGGAAGACATTCCAGACCAGCTGTGCAAATACTCCTGCTTCTCCTCAGACCCCCTGCCAGTCCCATCCAATATACCGGGTTAGCATGTATGCCCAGATGTAAATTCCATGTGGAACCTGTGCATTACTACCATGGCAGAAAGGTAGAGAGAGGAACCCACACACCTTCAATCCCAGCACTCCCAAGGCAGAGGCAGGCAGGGATCTCTGTGAGTTCAAGGCCAGCCTAGTCAACAGAGCTACAGGACAGCCAAGAACACACAGAGAAACCCTGTCTCAAAAGAAAATAAAACAAGAACCCTGGAGTCACCAAGATGACCCAATGGGTAAAGGTGCCCCAAGTTTGATATGAGTTGGATATCCAGGACCAACATGGTAGAAAGAGAAAAATAATTCCCAGAAGCCATACCCTGACTTACAAATGCGTTCTGTGGCATTCGTGTCTACATGAAATGTATAGTAATAGTAATGATAATTAAAGAACCCTCAGAAAACAGAAACAAGCTGGGAGGGATGGCTTGCTTCTGTAACACCACCTTCTGGAGACTGAGGTAGGAGGAGCACCATGAACTTTAGGACAGCCTGGAGAGCTTTAGTTAAAATCAAAGAACTGCTGGTGCACACCTCTAACCCCAGCACTCAGGAGGCAGAGGCAAGTGGACGTCTGTGAGTTCTGGGCCAGCCTGGTCTACAAGAGCAAGTTCCAGGATAGGCTACAAAGCTACAAAGAAACCATGTCTCGAAAAACAAAACAAAACAAAAAACCCAAAAAAACAAACCCAAACCCAGAAGGGCTAGATAGCACGCATGAAGTCCTGGGTTTTCTCTACAGCACCATAGAAAAACAGAATGTGCTTGGGTGGTGGTAGAGCACGCCTTTAATCCTAGCACTCAGGAGGCAGAAGCAGGTAGAACTCTGAGTTTGAGGCCAGCCTGATCTACAGAGCAAGTTCAAGGACAGCCAGGACTAAGAGACACCCCCCCCCTCAAAAAACCAACCAAACAGGATGTGGTGGTCCAAGCCAGGCAGTAATCCCAGCACTCAGCAGTGGAAACAGGAGGATTAGAAACTCAAATTCTGGGCCTGAGAGAAGGTTCAGCAGGTACTTGACAAACAAGCTTGATGACCTGACCTCAAACCTCAAGAACCTACATGGAGGAAGAGAACCAACTCCTGATAGTTGTCCTCTGGCATGACAAACACATACACAACTATGTAATGAAAACATCGCAGAGGGTTCTTTTGACGATGTATTTATTAGATTCCCAGGTACGAGGGTTTTCTTACTGGAAGAGCTCACACTTTTATTATGAAGTTATGCAATACAACAATTTGACTAAACGCATGCTTTTTGCTTAGTTTTATTTTTGTTTTGAGACAGGGTTTCTTTACACAGCCCTGGCTGTCCTGGAACTTGGGTTCCCTGGAAGAGCAAAAGTGCTCTTAGCCACTGAACCATCTCTCCAGTCCCAACTAAAATCTTTTTATTTAAAAACAAAAAAAATCTTTTTATTTTTAAAAGATTTATTATGTATAGTGTTCTGCTGGCATGTGCACCTCCACACCATTAGAGGGCGCCAGATCTCGTAGATGGTGTGAGCCATCATGTGGGTACTAGGAATTGAATTTAGGACCTCTAGAAGAGCAGCCAATGCTCTTAACCTCTGAGCCATCTCTCCAGCCCCCCAACTAAAATCTTAACTGTTAGACAAATAAATATACAAAGTACAGATTTGAGCCGGGCGATTTAATCCCAGCACTCGGGAGGCAGAGGCAGGTGGATCTCTGTGAGTTTGAGGCCAGCCTGGTCTACAGAGCTAGTCCAGGACAGGCTCCAAAGCCACAGAGAAACCCTGTCTTGAAAAAACCAAAAAACAAACAAAACAAAACAAAACAAAACAAAAAAAAAAAAACAAAAAAA
>NW_026068045.1:1426905-1457057 GCF_014885135.2 Alexandromys fortis | reverse complement strand
GAATCTAAACAAAAAAAAAAAAAAAAAAAAAAAAAAAACTACTTGAGAATGCTAACTATAGCCCCAACCAAGCAGCAAGGTTTTTATTTTTGGGTTATTCTGTATAGCCCTGGCTGTCCTGGAAGTCACTAAGCAGACCAAGCTGGCCTTGAACTCAGAGATCCACCTGCCTCCGCCTGCTGAGTCCTGGGATTAACACGTGCCATCACCGCCCAGTAGAGCTCCTGCTTTAAAGACTATTTTACTTATTTATTTTTTAAAACAATCTGTTTAACTTTATGTGCATTGCTATGAAGGTGTAACTTAAACTTGAGTTACAGTTGTGAGCTGTCATGTGGGTGATGGGAATTAAACCTGGGTCCTCTGGAAGAGCTGTCACTGCTTTTAACCACTGAGCCATCTCTCCAACCCCCAAGACTATTTTATTTTTATTTTTGTGTGCATGCCACCTCTGAGGAGGTTAAGAGAGAGACTTGGAATCCCCTGGAGCTGAGTTAGCTATGAGTCACCCAGTGTAGATGCTAGGAATTGAACTTGCTTCCTCTTAGAGAGCAGTAAGCTCTTACCCAGAGACAGGGCATTTACTTTGCAGTCTAGCTAGACTGGCCTTAGACCCAGAAGAATCCTGTATAGCAAATAGCAAGTCCTTCTCCATAACACAAGCTCCCAAACAAAGACTAAGAGAATTAGGAAAGCTTAGCCTTAGTTTAAGCTTGTTCCACTAGCTTGTATAACTTAAATCAACCCCTTTAGTCCCCACTGTGGCACGGCTTGTTACCTCATCTTCCCGTGCTGCTTTCTCTGCATCTGGCTGGACACCTGTGCCCAGAAGTACCTCCTACATTCTTCCTGCCTAGCTATTGGTCATTCAGCTCTTTATTAAGCCAATCACAGTGACACATCTTCACACAGTATAGTATTACACAACATTCTGTCTCAGCTTCCTGAATGCCAGGTCACCACCCCTGGCCTTTGAGTGTAATGCCTGTGAATGCAGGTGCACATGGAGGTCAGACAGCCACCTCTCTCCTTCTACCCACTATGGTATTTGGGGACTGAACAAATGTCATTGGCTTTAGTGGCAAGCATTTTTGCCTACTGAACAATATTACTGTCTCAGTAGATTTTCTTTTCTTTCAGAGACAAGAGCAGCACAGAATGGTCTCCTACTTGCTATATAGCTGTGACTTCGTGTGAGCCAATTTTACAGCATTTGGAATGAGGCTAGTAAGCCTCAAGGCACACATGCTGAAGGAAACCCAACCAGCCAGATTTGTGAGTTCGAGGCCAGCCAGGTCTAGAGCTGTTATAGAGAACCAGTTTCAAAAAAAAAAAAAAAAAAACCAGCATCCCCCCACCAAAAAAGTTAGTGATCTCAATTCGTCTCCTTTGCCCCTAAGGTTTCCAGCCTCCTCTTGTATTGCTAGGATGTAGAGATGAGCCCGGAGATTGAAGAGACCACATGACAACTGTCTCAAATGACTTAGATTTAATCACTGGAAGCAAACTAAATGGAAAGCTTACAATAGAGAAGATACATGTCAGTGCTTTTTGCAAACCGAGATGGGACAGACTGGGGGCTGCCCCTCAACTTGATCCTTTGCAAACAAAGGTGTCCACAGTGTT
Source organism: Alexandromys fortis (assembly GCF_014885135.2). Lineage (NCBI taxonomy): Eukaryota > Metazoa > Chordata > Mammalia > Rodentia > Cricetidae > Alexandromys > Alexandromys fortis. The sequence continues at coordinate 1,455,431 of NW_026068045.1, read as the reverse complement.
CCTGGAACTCTGGCTCAGGAAACAGGAGACTGCTGGTTCTGTGCGTTGAAGTCACCTTGCTCACCACTCACTCCTGGCCACCATCTGGAGCACTGCTTTGCCGGGTCTGGTCATCACCCTTCTTTTTGTGCCCAGAGACAATGTCATCAATCCGCAGAAGCAGAACTGCAGTCTAAGAGTAAAACAGTCCAAAGAGGTCAGCTGAGAAGGAAAAGACACAGTTTTCTTTTAAATGTATCTCCTCCCACCGAATTACCATTTTATCTGCAATCTCCCCTTTTCAGAGTCTTGAATAAACAATGCAGTCCTCCCTAAGCAAGAGATGTAGCTTGTGCCCTGATACACAATGTTTTCTTATAAGCCAAAGGTAAGTAGGGAAATGGAATTCCTTGGGAGATCTTTAGGGAATATTCCGCCTTTTGTGGCCCCTTCCTTCCAAAGCACAGCAGTTGGTTGTCAGGACAGAAACAGCGTATGTATACTTTAGGGTGTCTTACCTCCACTGCTGTTTTGTATGTTTGCAGCTTCACAGCCAACGGTTCCCATATACCCAGCTCTTTCATGTCCACCAAGGTACCAGTCTCACCATTCACACCCCACGTCTCACAATTCTCCTGTGTGTGCTTGGCCTGCAGGTGGAACAAGCCCATGGAGGGAGAATACAATGAAGCAAACTAGCTAGCGTTAGGAAACAGACCAGCAAACAAGGCAAAGATGGAAAAATTTTGCTGGGGAGGCAGAGGCAGGAGGATCTCTGTGAGTTCGAGACTAGCCTGGTCTACAAGAGCTAGTTCCAGGACAGGCTCCAAAACCACAGAGAAACACTGTCTCGGAAAAAAAAAAAAAAAAAAGGAAAGATTTTAAAGGAATGTACTGTAAGAAAAGCTAAGGGGCAAAGGCAAGGCTGATGGCCGCTGAGAACACCAAGGTTGACTCTAGCATACACACACCCCACACCCACATCAATGTGTGCACAAGCACAAGCATACGTGTGCTTATGAGCATACACACAGGCTGGCAGGAAAAAAACAAAACAACAAAATATCTCCTTAGGCCAAACACAGCTTGTCTTACCTTGGGTCAAGGTATGAGCATAGAAAAGAACTCACTCGTAAGGAGGTAAGTAGACGAATGGTACTAGCTCCACAGTTCTGGATCAAGGTACGAGGGATGACCTCTAAAGCTTGGGCCACAGCTCTATATGGCCACTGTTCCACACCAGTCATGGCCTTAGATTTTTCTGTCAAGGCATGGGCCACAGCCATCTCCGAGGCTCCACCACCAGGCACCAACTGAGGGTCCAGGAGGACGTTTCGGCACACTTGCATGGCATCCTGGAGGTTGCGTTCTACTTCCTTGGGGAAGCAGAGAAATGGTATAGTCAGCTCAATGACTCAGAAAAATCAAGAGCATCAAATGATTTCCTGCCTGACAAGGTTTTAGCAAAGTACAAAGGAGGATAACTAAGACAACCCTTGTGACTCCTACTGGTGAAGGGCGGAAGTTACGTCCTTAAGAGGCATAACTCTGGTGGTGGCGGAGTATACCTTTAATCAGAAGGCAGATCTTTGGGAGTTCAAGGCCAGCCTGGTCTACAAAGAGCTAGTTCTAGGACAGCCAGAGCTGTTACAGATAAACCCTGCCTCAGGGGGAAAAAAAGGAGGCGTAATTCAAAAATATTAAGTGAGGACAGGAGGAGGCCTGCAAGAGGATTAGGGGATGGTACACCGCAAGTATGAGGTGAAGTTTTTATGTATCTCATCTCACCCTCACTAGTTACGTCCTTTAGAAGGCATGGTGCACTGCAAACTGTCTACTGCTTACCAGTAATGTAGCTTGGGAAAGGTACTTCCCCTGGAGTGGGGATGGAGGAGGGGCTGCAGAGATAGATGGCTTAGTGGTTCAAGGCTCTTGCCAACAGGCCTGACAAAGCTTGATTCCTGGAACTAACTTCATAACTGTCCTCTACTTCTGTACCAGCACCATGGAATGTGTCCAACGCCATCCATGACAAACAAACATAAGATAGAAGAAAGGGCGGGAATAGCAGTAGTGCAGAGTCTGTCTCAATGCTATTAACAGCACAATGGAGACCGAGTAGGAGTAGGAGTCCACAGGGAGCTACAAAGTGAGACCCTCCGATCCTCCCTCCCTCCCTCCCTCTTGTACCAGGACTGTAGCTCAGGTGGCAGAATGGTAGCCTAGCAGGTGTAAAGCACCCTTAGTATCACACGAACAATGAGGCTGAAAATGCCTAAATCTTTTTACCAAATAGAGGAAGGCTGGAGGTCCAGATGTCAGTCATCCTCAGCTACACAGGAGTTTTAAGAACCCCACCCAGGGTGGTAAAGGGTAGGATTTATAGTCACCGACCCATTAAGAAGAAATTTTTTGTTTGCAAACAGGGCCCATGTCACCCTTACTGTCCTAGAATTAAGTAAGTCGACCAGGCTGGTCTTGAACAAACCCACAGAGATCCACGGGCATTTGCCTCTGGAGTGCTGGAATTAAAGGTGTTCACATCTGGTCTGTTCCTATTTACTGTTGTATGGGTTTTGTTATTGTTTTTTCAAGGCAGCTCTGTCTGTCCTGGAACTCACTCTGTAGACCAGGCTGGCCTCGAATTCAGAGATCCACCTGTCTCTGCCTCCCAAGTGCTGGGATTAAGGGCCACTTTTTTTTTTTCCGTTTAAAAAAGACAGGATAGGCCTCACATTTTCAAATTTCCACTGATCCTTCTGCCTCAGCTGGGATCACAGGTATGAGTTACTACACTAGGCTTCCAAATCACAGCAGCTAAGTAGGCAATAAGATCACTAGTTTGTTTCCAAACAATGCCCATCTCTCCTTGTCTCCTTCTCGCCTTTAAGATGAGGTTGGCCTCATAGTCTGTACGCAGGAGTAAGCCATATTTCCAATCTACCACCATGCCTGGTTCATGTGGTGCTAGAGTCAGAACCCAGCACTTAATGTTCTTTTAACCTCACCAACAAGTGAGTGGTTCTGATCCTTTAGACGTTTATGCAGACATGCAGCCACAGGCCAAAAGATCATGGACTGAAATTAAAAACTGCTAAAATAAATATTTTTTTTTCTTTTCAAGTTGACATATTAAGTTTGCTACTGTGGTGAAAAGCTCAGGATGGAACAATATCCTTTCCTTGCTTACACCAAGGCTCACTCACTGAGAGTATTTCCTTGCTGGCTCCTCTAAGAAGAATGGTGCAGGCCTTGGGGTCTTTGCACTCAGTGATGAATGTGAAGTACTCATCTCCAATCTTCTTGATTTCCAATAGGCCTGCGCCTGTACCAACATCTTCTTCTCGCAGTTCCTCTGGTCGGCTGACTATCCGTGCCCCACAGGCTCTAGTGGATGGAGAAGATAGAGAGGATATGATTTGAGATGCTTTTATCCATCTGTAGTCCACAGTCTGTGACTAGAATGAAGTAAATTATTACAATTACTCAAGTGGTCTAGACTGACAAGTGGAAAGGTTTTAAATGCACACAGACCAAGTTTTTCAAGGCAGGGTTTCTCTGTAGCTTTGGAGCCTGTCCTGACACTCGCTCTGTAAACCAGGCTGGCCTCGAACTCACAGAGATGCACTTGCCTCTGCCTCCCACGTGCTGGGATTAAAGGTGAGTGCCACCACCATCCAGCCAAGTTTCTCAAAATAAGGCTTCAGTAATAAAATTATACACACACGGCAACCATTTGCTAATAAAACCAGGCATAGCTGTATCCAAGTATAATTTTGATAAAGTAAACATGTACATACCTATGTACATATATACATATACATACATATATATAGCAATGGTGAGTTCTCAGTATAACTCAGCTGAGTCTTAATGCCTATAAATAAGGTTGATTCAAAGAGGGCCATGAGGGCTGGAGAGATGGCTCAGTGGTTAAGAGCATTGCCTGCTCTTCAAAGGTCCTTAGTTCAATTCCCGGCAACCACATGGTGGCTTACAAGCATCTTTAATGAGGTCTGGTGCCCTCTTTTGGCCAGCCAGCAGGCATACACACAGACAGAATAGTGTATACATAAGTAAAAAAAAAAAAAAAAAAAAAGAAAAGAAAAAAGAGGGCCATGGGATGGCTCAGCAGATAGCACACTTCCCACACAAGCCTTACATCCTGAGTTCAATACCTGGAGCCAACAGACTCACAAAGCTGTCCTCTAACCTCCACATGCGCACTGTGGTATACCCATGTACCACTGCACATCACACAAATACACAGGAATGAAAAAGATTGTACTAAAAAGACTCCAAAGTCAAGCAAGCAACAATCTGAGAAAAAGTTATGATACACACTGTGGCAGTTTGAATGTCATTGGTCCTCATAACCTCATAGGGAGTAGTACTATTAGGAGATGTGGTTTTGCTGGAGTGGGTGTGACTGAGGGGTGGCCTTTGAGGTTTCCTATGCTCAGGATACCTCCCAGTGTTCATTCCATTTCCTGCTACCTGACACATCTGTCAATATACCGCCATGCTCCTCATTATGATGATAAAGGACTGAACCTCGGAAACTGTAAGCAAGCCACCCCAATTAAATGCTTTAAGAGTTGTTGCGGTCATAGTGCTGAGAGCAACAGAAACCCTAAGACACACATTTACGATTCTAGAACAGGAAGTTGAAGCAGGAGGATTGTGGGTTCAAGTCCAGCATGGAATCCAAGACTAGCATAGATTATAAACACGGCCAATTTTAATAAATGTAAACAAATTTTGCTTTTGAAATAGTCTCTTTTAATCCAGGCTGGCCTCTAATGTCTAGCCTGGCCAACTCAACTCACAAGTGTAAGGTTATAGGTGTGTAGCAGTGCCCAGAAGGACCACATTGGTTCTTCTAATCTGTATGAGAGAGGGTCTGTCCTGGAGCTCAGACATCCATCTGCCTCTGCCTCTCAAGTGACTATAGCACTAAACCCAGCTTAGGACTTTTCTTTTTCTTTTTTGTTTTAACGAGACAGTTTCTCTATTTTGCCCTGGATGTCCTGGAACTTGCTCTATAGACCAGGCTGGCCTCAAACTCAAGCCACCAACTCCCAATTTATATGGACAACTCTTCTTTTTTTTTTTTTTTTTTTAAAAAAAAAGCTTATGGGCATTAGTGTTTTGTCTGCATGTATGATTGTTGAGGATTTCAGATCTTGGAGTTATAGACAGTTGTGAGCAGCCATGTAGGTACTGGGATTTGAATCCTGATCGAGTCAGTGCTCTTAACCGCTGAGCCATCTCTCCAGTCCCTTGATGACACTTCTTTTTTTTTTTTCTTTTTTTTTTGGTTTTTTGAGACAGGGTTCTCTGTGGCTTTAGAGCCTGTCCTGGAACTAACTCTGTAGACCAGGCTGGTCTCGAACTCACAGAGATCCGCCTGCCTGTGCCTCCCGAGTGCTGGGATTAAAGGCGTGCGCCACCATCTCCCGGCTTGATGACACTTCTTAATCGCCATCCTTTCTCTAAACTTATGGGCAAGCAAGGACAACTAAATATACATATATTATGTCTCGAACCATGTTGGAACAAGCAGACAAAGTCAACTTGGATTTATGCTAATGTGCTTGTGCATGGTATCTCTCCCAAACTCTATCTTCTAAAGCCTGCCTTCCTCCCTCTCGGTTTTGAGACATGCTTTCTCTTGTAGCTTTGGAGCCTGTCCTGAAACTAGCACTGGCCTCAAACTCAAGACCAGCCTTGCCTCTGCCTCCCAGTGCTGGCATTAAAGGTGTGCACCACCACCTCCCGGCTGAGAAAACTTTTTGATAAGCAGTTATATCATTTCAATCAATGACTATACTATGTAGCTTAAAAAAAAAAGAAGAAATGAAAGAAAGAGAAATACTGCCTACCTTTAGCTGGTTTACTTACCTAGCAATGCGATTATTGTCTGTTTTCCGGACTCTGCGAATGGCAGTGACATTGGCCCGCATGAGGTAGTGCTGAGCTAAATCTGAAAGTTGAGGAAAGCGTCAGCCAGATACCCGAACTCCAGACTCCAAAATAGTTTTTTATCCCTAAAGTAGCACATGACGGGTTCTGTTTTTATTTTCTCGAGACAGGTTTCTCTGTGTAGCCCTGGCTGTCCTGGAACTAGCTCTTGTAGACCAGGCTGACCTTAAAGGTGTGCACCACCACTACTTGGCAAAAGCATGTGATGTGTCTTTACCAATTTGAGGGATAAAACCAAACCAAAGCCACCCACTCTCTTCTTTTTTTCTTTTTGATTTATTTATTTATTTATTATGTATACAACATTCTGCCTCCATGTATGCCCACACGCCAGAGGAGGGCGCCAGATCTCAGTACAGATGGTTGTGAGCCACCATGTGGTTGCTGGGAATTGAACTTAACCTCTGAGCCGTCTCTCCAGCCCCCACCCACTCTCTTCTACCTCAAAAGGCAGGCTTGACAGGCAGATGGAGCCTTACCTGAAATGCCCTTCTCTGTGATGACCACATCAGGCTTCAGCTGAATAATGTCCTCGCACAACTGCTGGATGTACTCTTCCTCCATCTGCAGGATTCGGGTGAAATCCTCCTCCCGTGTAATCTCAATGTCAGTCTGTGAGTGAAGACAAGGTGATACAGCTGGAGAGACGACTCAGCTCAAGAGCAAGTACCACTCACAGCTGCCTGTTAATTCCAGCCCTAGGGTACCCGACACCTCTTCTGGACTGCACTCAGACGCAATGTTCCCTAGACCTCCATGTGCACATTCAGGCACACACACAAATTTCCAGGCTGATGAAGCTATTCAAGTGTTATCTCAATAACTGTCCTCCCTCCATCCAGCCCAGAAATTATGAATCTGAACGTCGAAACTTCACACCCATGTAACCAGGTGTAACTTTATTTACTAGTTAGTGTGCAGAAATATTTTAGGTTGATTCATCTCCCCCACTTGTGAATTTTTGGGACACAGTCTTAACTTTCTCTACCCGCTAATCTCATTCTCAGCCTAAATGCTGGGATTACAGGTGTAAGCAACCATGTCCCTGAATTAACTTGATTCTTGTTTCCAATCATCAGTAAGATCCACTGAGGCCGGGTGGTGGCGATGCACATCTTTAATCCCAGCACTTGAGAGGCAGAGGCAGGTGAATCTCTTTGAGTTCAAGGCCAGCCTGGTCTACAAAGGAGTTCCAAGACAGCCAAGGCTAAACAGAGAAACAATGTCTCAAAAAAAAAAAAAAGATTCACTGGCTTAAAACCTCTAAGTCTCTATACTTCACAAATTCCCTTTAGTGGTAAAAATTAAAGAACTCAGGCCATAGGTGCTCCTTATACATTAGAAGACATGGGACACAGATGGGAAGGGTGCACGGCACATGCAGGCAGATCTCTGAGTTTGAGGCCAGTGTGGTCTACAGACTGAGTTCCAGGACAATCAGGGCTACACAGAGAAACCTGTTTTGGAAATCAAAAGAAGAAAACCAAACAATAAACAAAAAAAAGTAAGTCACACCTGTAATCCCAGCATTTAGGAGGTTGAGGCAAGCAGACAAATTGCTAACCCAGCCACATAGCTAGTTTTAGACCACCCAGGCTACAGGGTAACACTGTCTAAACCTTCCAAGCCCAACCCTTAAAAAATCCCTTCGAGTGGTGGTGGTGCATGTCTTTAATCCCAGCACAAGAGGCAGTGACAGGCAGATCTCCTGAGTTCGAGGCCAGGCTGGTCTACAGAGCGAGTCCCAGGACAGGTTCCAAAGCTACCAAGAAACCCTGTCTTACAATCAATCAAGCAATCAATCCCCAAACTAAAGTCCTACAGAGCCAGGTTTAAAATGTGCCAAAGTCAAAGGAGAAAAGTGAATAAGCCGGCATTAATCCCAGCACTTGGGAGGCAGAGGCAGGCGATCTCTGTGAGTTCAACCTGGTCTACAAGAGCTAGTTCCAGGACAGGAACCAAAACCACAAAGAAACCCTGTCTCGAAAAAGCAAAAAAAGGAAAAGTGAATAAATGTGCTGTTGGGGGAGGGGAGGCGGTGGTGGGGAAGACAGAAATCTTTAATTAATTAATAAAGAAATAAATTAAAAAAAGGAATAGAAATGGAGGACCCTTTAGAAAACCAAAATAGATAGATAGATAGATAGATAGATAGATAGATAGATAGATAGATAGATAAATAAATGTGCTGTAAGGCTGGTCCTGAACCAAGTGATCCTCCTGCCTCATTCACTTTCCTAAGTGGACAGGACTGTAGGCACACGTCTGTATCCACATGTCTGATGCAGTTTTAATGAATGCAGGAGTGATTTTTTGGGGGAAATAAAGCAGTATCAAACTATTTTCAAGAACTACTGTGAAAAATCAGTGGTAACAAGTATACAGGACAATAAATGGTAGCGAGCACACAACTTTATTGTCACTTTTCCATATTAAGTCAAGAGGCCACTTTAAAACACATGCACAATTTAATTCCAGTCTGGGAGACAGAGGCAGGTGGACTGGATCTGTTAGTTCGAAGCCAACCTGGTCTACAAATGTGGATTTCAGGATAACCAGAATTATGTAAAGAGAACCTGTTTCAAAAAAACAAAAGGCTCCACAAGCTGGGAATCTTACCTGGCTTTCTCCTTTCTTGTACTCCAGAGAAGAATCCAGTAGCACAATTCGAGGGTTCTTGATATAGCGGCGCATTCGTGGATGGGTCACATCCTTGTTAATCATTACTCCACGTAAGACACACGAGTCTTCAATGATGCCCCCAGGAATCTGAGCCAAGGAAGATTTACTTCACTACATAATCAAGAGGCAGTAGCTGGGACTAGGGTACTTTATACAGCACTTGTTTTCCTGGGTCTAAGCATCAGCAACACACACAAACCTCAAACCCATCTCCATATTTGCTTCTTTCCTAAATGACTGTTTCAAGATTCCAGGATATCTTTCTTCCATGAAGCTCAAAAACAAAATAACAAGTAGGTAGGCAGTGACAGGCTTGCTTAAATTTTGTCAAAACAGAAAAGCTTTGTGTTTTATTTGCAATTGTTAGGTTTACTTTTTGGCAAATTTTATTTTTGAGTGTATGAGAGCCAATCTTGGCTGTAAACTTGACATCTGGAATCAACTAAAACCCAAGGAGTTGGCACATCTGTGAAGGACTTTTCTTGATTGGATTATTAGGCAGAAAAGACCCACCCTAAATCTGGGCCACACCTTTGGTGGCAGGCAACATAAAAGCCTTTGCTGTTCACTTGCTCATTCCCAGGGACATCTGCCCCGCTGCTGTGGCATTAGAGACTCCTTTGGGAGTCCAAGGAGACTGAAGACCAGCTGAGACAATCAGCCTAGTGGACTGAAATACCCGACTCGTGGCTTCTCTGTCAGGAGATAGTCAGTGTTGGAACGGTCGCTCAATAAAGACCCTGTAATATTTTGCTAAGTGCTGCTCACTAGAGAACCCTGATTAGTGGTTTGCCTGCATATATATGTATTATCTGTGTGTGGTGCCCTCAGAGGTCAAAAGAGGAAATCGGGTTCTCTGGAACTGGAGTTACGGATGGCTGTGAGACACCATGTGGGTGTTAGAATTCACCCATGGGTCCTCTGCATGAGCAGTAAGGGTTCTTAACTGCTAAGCCATTTCTACAGCTTACAAAATTTATATCCTCACTGATGACTAATATTTACATGCATCAATATGGACATACCAATGTATTTCCTTACCCTTGGTAAACCTTGTGTATGGGAGGCAGTAAAAATTATTTTAGGAATTCTTCCTCGATACTCTTAGGTTTTTATTTCCCAGGCTCTCAGTCTGTCCAGTTCTCCTTTCTGGTTCCAACTAAAGAAAGACCCCTCCTCTGAAGTGGAGTGACTATGCCAGAGGGTTCACTCTCAGGCACACACTGGACTGGACAGCTCACCTTCTCCACTCTTGCATACTTTTTGATGTCAATTTCCTTTCGGCCATTCTCTTCAAACTGCACAGTCTTGACAGCATCCAGGGCAATATTGCATGCCAAAGAGGACCACCGACTGATGACTTTTGTAGTAATAGAGCTATTGATGATGTTCAGCATCATGTCACGGTTATTAACATCAACAGGGGTACTGGAAAAAGAAACACGGGTAACATGTTCAGCAGTAACCATAAAATGTTTAACACAGTACCTCAGAGAGAACCTGTGTTTTACGACGCCTACCATTTTGTAACTAAAATTCCCAAATTAAGTGAAGGTTAACAGTCATACACATTTTGTTTACAAGGTTTTGGTTTTGTGTGTGCTTATTTTCAAGTTTCTCTGTGTAGCCCTGGCTGTCCTGGAATTCACTTTGAGATACACCAGGTTCCTCTGCCTCCCCAGTGAGCAAACTAAAGGCAAGCCCCACCACTCCCTGTTTTTTTGAGACAGGGTCTCTTCTCTGTAGCTCTCTGGTTGTTCTCAAACCAGACTGGTCTTTTTTTTTTTTTTTTTAAAGATTTCTTTATTTATTATGTATACAACATTCTGCCTCGATGTATGCCCACATGGCCAGAAGAGGGCACCAGATCTCAGTACAGATGGTTGTGAGCCACCATGTGGTTGCTGGGAATTGAACTCAGGACCTTTGGAAGAGCAGCCAGTGCTCTTAACCTCTGAGCCATCTCTCCAGCCCCCCAGACTGGTCTTAAACTAACAGAGATCCACCTTCCTCTACTTCCCATTATTATTATTATTATTATTATTATTATTATTATTTTAGACACGGTCTCCCTGTGTATCCTAGTACTGGGATTAAAGGCTTATAACTTCCCTCCCCACCTACCCAGACAGGATTTCTCTGTGTAATAGCCCTGGCTGTCCTAGAACTTACTCTCTATCATGTACGTTTTTTAAAAAATATTTATTTATTATGTATACAATATTCTGTCTGTGTGTATGCCTGCAGGCCAGAAGAGGGCAACAGACCCCATTACAGATGGTTGAGAGCCACCATGTGGTTGCTGGGAATTGAACTCAGGACCTTTGGAAGAGCAGGCGATGCTCTTAACCTCTGAGCCATCTCTTCAGCCCCAAGTATCATATACTTTTATACTTCCTATATTGTACTATTAGCACCAAGCAAATATAAACTATTAATTCTCTAGATTCAAGCATCATTTTCAGGTGTGGCCCTTATTTTAATGGAAAGCTGCTGGCTGTTATCTTCACAGCACAGAGCACTGAATTAGCTGTACGCATACATGATAGTAGGACATTTTAATACTAAGTCTTGAATTAACTCTAACAATTCACTGCTTATGCTCCTTAGTGGACTCTAGTATCTAGGAAGACAGGCCTATCTTAAAATACACTTTGCATGGCAGCTATAACATTTTTCTCTTGGTATGTGCATGTGGTGTGTGTAAAGAACAGATATCTGGCCGAGCGGTGGTGGTGCACGCCTTTAATCCCAGCACTCGGGAGGCAGGTGGATCTCTGTGAGTTTGAGGCCAGCCTGGTCTACAGAGCTAGTTCCAGGACAGGCTCCAAAGCCACAGAGAAACCCTGTCTCGAAAAAAAAAGAAAAAAAAAAAAAAAAAAAAAAAAAAAAAAAAAAAAAAAAAAAAAAAAAAAAAAAAAAAAAAAAAAAAAAAAAAAAAAAGAACAGAAATCTGAACATCACATGTCATCCTCAACCATTCTCCACATTATTATTTGAAAATTTTGGTATTTCACCGAACCTAGAGTTTGCCAACAGACTAACCCCAGGAACCCTCATGTTTCTACCTTCTCAACACTGTCTTTTTTTTCTGTAAAACTGTGTGTGTGTGATATGTGTGTGCATAGAGCACTTATTTGTGAGGTCAGAGAACAACTTTGTTGAGTCCTTCCTTTCTTTACATGGGTTCCAAGTATGAAACCTGGGTAACTGATATTCCTTTTAAAATTTATATACTTTGAACTATTTTTCTTTTTCGGTTTTTCGAGACAGGGTTTCTCTGTGGTTCTGGAGCCTGTCCTGGAACTAGCTCTGTAGACCAGGCTGATCTCGAACTCACAGAGATCCACCTGCCTCCGCGCCCCCCCCTGCTGGGATTAAAGGCCTGCGCCACCACCACCCGGCTGAATTATTTTTCTAAAACACAAACTTCTTTTCTCCTCCACTTCTTACTATATAAAGCCAGAATGCAAGTCACTGTGTGTATGTGTGTGAGCACGTGCACGTGTGCTGTATGCTTAGCTGTCCTAAGAACAGAACACTCAACCTAAGCCTCCCACACTATTCATTTCCAGTCCTGCTCCATACCTGATTTTCTTCAGGGTGTTGATCATATCCTCCAGTGCCATGCGGTAAGCACTGATCACCACTGTTGGGTGCATCTGCTGCTCTAGAAAGTGCTCAGCCACAGACAGCATTTCTCCCGCTGTAAACAAGGACACAACCATCATGGCAGTGTATTTCAAAGTACCAGAAGATGAAGGCAATTAATTTCCTTATGCTTGCATGGATATTTTGTCTGCACGTATATATAGGTACCATAAGTATGCCCAGTGCCTGAGGATGCGAGAAGAGATCAGATCCCCGGGATTAGAGCTTCTATGTGTGCTGGGAATTGAAGCCTGGACCTCTCTCTGCAAGAGCAGTTAGTGCTCTTAACTGCTGAGTCACCCCCACCCGCACACACGCTGTTTCTAATTTCCTCCTCCAACCTTCCACTTTCCTCTCACCGAGAATAATTACTGATGTGGTCCCATCTCCAACCTCTTCATCCTGGGTCCTGCTAATTTCAATCATAGACTTGGCTGCTGGGTGTTGGACTTGAATCTGAAAGAAAAATGAACCAAGACTACTCAGAAGATTGGAAAAAAAAAGATAACAAGAAAACCCCAAAACTTACTTATTTTTTGTTTGTATGTGGTTACATGTAGACCACAGTTAGCCTGTAGAGGACAGGGACAACTTGTGGTAACTGTCTGGCTCTTTTTTTAAATTTATGTAAAAAAAAAAAAAAAAAACCTATCTTTTTTCATTTTACGTACCAATCCCAGTTTCCACTCCCTCCCCCCTGGCTATCTCCTTCCACCATGTGGATGCTGGGGACTGAACTCAGGTTGTCAGGCGTGGCAGCAAGCTGACCCATCGTGACCCTAACTCTTGAGCTTCTACTTCCATACACATTGCCTTCCCCTTTGTTTTACAGGCCAGGTGTGTTAGCGCATGTTTTTAATCTCAGAAGTGATAGGTAAAGGTTAGTGGATCTCTCTAAATTCTAGATCAAGGACACCCGTATATAGCAAGCTCCAGGTCAGCCAAGGCTACATAGTTGAGACCCTGACTACAAATACAAAAACCAAAACCTCTCCAGGTGCTCATTGGCCTTCCAGAGAACCCACCCAAGTTCAGTCCCTAGCACCAGTGTTAGGGCTCACAGCCAAGTGAGGCTCTACCTCTAGAACTCATTCCCACTGGGGGTCATATACCATATATCCACATTATGATTCCTAACAGTGGCAAAGTTACAGTTATAAAGTAGCAATAAAAAAATTTTATGGTTGGGGTCACCACAACATGAGGAATTCTATTAGAAGGGTCGCAGCATTAGGAAAGCTGAGAACAGAATCACTGTTCTATAAGATTCTATACCCTATTCTGGTCCATGGGCAGGCACACAGACACACAGTGCCCCCCCCCCCAATCTTAAGCACTTTTCCAAGTTCTCCTTTTGTAGGAAAAGCATCCCTGAGAACTCAAGCATTAACACTTCTTGAGGACAGAGCAGTTTCTCCAGCTCAGTACTGCAAGCACTATAGTGGCTGAACTGTGTCCCCTGGAGATCCTAACCGCTTAGACATGGGATTGTGGCTTTACTTGAAGTAGGTCTTTGTAGAAGTATTCAAGTTAAAACGATGCCATACTGGTTTAAGGGGAGTCCCACTGGTGTTGTAACACATACAGGACACACCAGAATTATATGATGAAACAGAGATCCTGGGTTTACAAAGCAAAGGAACAAGAAATACTATTAAAAGCCAGAAATAAAGGATTCTTCCTTAGTCTTCAGAACCAGGCCCCACTGCTACCTTGATTTCATAGTTGCAGCCTTGGTCCACAGGAAGTTAAGTTTCTGGTGTTTCCCCTAGTCCCCCTTCTTTTTTTGGTGCTGGAAATTGAATCTAAGACCTTCCACATGAAAGAGATGTACTCCAATACAGAGGTTCATATTCTAGCCCCCAGGTTTTCTTTGTAAGACAAGTTATTGATACACAGCCCAGGCTGTTCTCAAACTCTCAATTCTTCTGCCTCAGTTCCTGAACTGGGATAACAGGTATATACCACACCTGGAATTTCCATTTTTAAGCCAGCTATACTAGACTAGCCAGGCATAATGGCCCACATCTATAATCCCAGCATTTACAATCCCAAGGTTGATCTCAAATTCCCAATCCTCCTACCTTTATCCCCTAAATGTGGAGGTTACAAGTACACTGTCATACTTGATAGCCATTGGATTTCAGAGTTATACAGCCTCTATAGCCTAGGGTGACCCTGAACTCATGATTCTACTTCTACCAATACTGGGATTAGGAGCATACAACACCATGCCAAGGTTTATGTGTCTGAACAGGCTCTGGGTATTTATAAAAATTTCAGAAAAGGGGGTGAGAAAAAAAAGAAAGACAACAGCAAAAACAAAAGCACACACCTCTCGAAGAATGGCATTGCCATCGTTGGTCATCACGATGCCTCCCATTGGGTCCAAAAGCATCTAAGAAAAAGCAAAAGTGGGGAACTAGAAAAACACAAGATCTTCTGAGTAAATTGGGAGCATGGGGTTCTTGGGAGAGGGTAGGAAGCGAGGGGAGAGGCAGGGAGGGGAGCAGAGAAAATGTAGAGCTCAACACAAATCAATTAAAAGAAAGGAAGAAACTGCAAAAGTCTCAGACATAACAAAAAAGGAGGACCTGGAGTTTGAATTCCAATAAAAGAAAGTCCAACCTTCATCATAGATTTAGGTCCCAAACATGTCCGAATGATGTCTGCAATTGTCTGTTGGTAAGGAAACACAAAACAAAAAGTACAAATCAGAAAACATTGTGATTTGGAGACTAACAGACAAAACCAGTATTTTGTTTTAAACAGGGTCTCACTAGTATGTCTGGCTGGTCTGAATTTAGAGATGCCTTCGCTTCTCAAGTGATGGGATTATAGGCGTGCTCCATCATGCCCAGTTCTGACTAGTGTTTTGCCTGCATACACGTTTGTGTACCAGATGCAAGCCTGGTGGCCATAGAGGCCTGAAGAGCATGCTGGATCCCATGAAACTAGAACTGGAGTCACAGGAGATTGTGAAACGAAATTTGTCTTCTATAAG
Organism: Alexandromys fortis; assembly: GCF_014885135.2. Classification (NCBI taxonomy): domain Eukaryota; kingdom Metazoa; phylum Chordata; class Mammalia; order Rodentia; family Cricetidae; genus Alexandromys; species Alexandromys fortis. The sequence goes on along the minus strand of NW_026068045.1, from coordinate 1,440,130 downwards.
AGCAAATGCTCTGAACTGCTGAGCCAACTCTCCAGCCAGAGTCAGTTTTAACAATGACACTTGACAGTAAGGATGGCAACTATTTTACACACAGCAATAAATGACCTCTCTTTTACACACAGCGTGTGCAAGGCCTACTACAGTTTCAATGTCCTTAGAGTTCAGCCTTAATATTTGCACTGACAGCCTCCAGGCCACCTAAAATCAAGTCTTGTACTCACTCAAGAGATATTTACCCAAGGCCAGCTGGACTACGACTGAAAAACCATGGGATAAAACCGGACTCTCTGAATATGGCGGACAATGAGGGCTGCTGAGAAGCCAAGGACAATGCCACTGGGTTTTGATCCTACTTCATGTTCTGGCTTTGTGGGAGCCTAGCCAGTTTGGATGTCCACCTTCCTAGACCAAGATGGAGCGGGGAGGACTTTGGACTTTCCACAGGGCAGGGAACCCTGACTGCCCCTCAGACTGGAGAGGGAGGGGGAGGGGAGTGGGGGGAGGGGGAGAGGAGAGGGAGGGGGGGGGAAAAGGGAGACGGGGAGGGAAATGGGAGGCGGGGAGGAGGCGGAAATCTTTTTTTTTTCAATAAAAAAATTATATTAAAAAAAAAGATTAAAAAAAAGAGAGAGAGATATTTACTTGGGAGATAGAGGAGATCAGATCTCTGTGAGTTCAAGGAAGGCCAGCCCGACAAAGGGGGCAGGGGCAGGTCTGGAGAGGACTGGTTGCTCTTCTGGAGGATCCAGATCCGAGTTCCAGCACCCACATGGCTCACTCTCACAACAATCTGTAACTCCAGTTTCAGGGGATCCGACCACCTCTTCTAGCCTTCTTGTAGACCAGGAATGCACATGATACACATACATACATGCACGCAGCTTACAAAACCTCCCTCCCCATACCACCACCAAAGAAATGCCTTGGAAAAGCAATTTTGCCTTTGCTTAATTGTATCCTCTGAAGGCAGATCCACAGAAAGCTTATATCACAAATCCAGAACAAATTCATACAAACACTGAAAATGTGTGCTACCTTGGCAGCATTGATATTTCCAGACTGAACTTTTCTTCCAGATTCACGCTTTGTATTCTGACCTAGAACAGATATAAACACACGTCAACGGCCCAGTATACACAAGCAATTCATATCCCACCTTAACAGAAAATGTTTACATTTTTAAATCTGTGTATGTATGTATGTATGTGTATGTCAGGTGCACAAACACTCGTCAGTGTGGAGGTCACATGACAGGGTTTAGGAGTTGACTATCACATGTGTTAATCTTTGTTATCAAAGCCAGGTGTAGTGAAGCATGCCTTTAATTTCAGTGCTAAGAAGACAGAATCAGGAGGAACTCTGTGAGTTGGAGGTCAGTCTGGTCTCCCTAGAGAGAATTTGTCTCAAATGAAACAAAACAAAACACATCTCTGGCTATTAGGCTTGGTGGCAGGTGCCTTTTTTACCTAATGAGTTATCCCACCAAACCTATTTAACAGCTTTTTAAAATAAAAATAAATACAAAGATTTTCGAGTTTGATGACCAGAAAACTGTTTAGGGCTAGGCACCCGGAGAGACAGAATCCAAGGCCAGCCTGATCTACTGAGATGGCTCAGTAGATAAAAGCAGGAGAGGCTCTTGCAGAGGACCCTGGGTCAATTTCCAGCACTAACTAACATGGCAACTCACAACCAGTGCCAGGGGATATGATGCCCTCTTATAGTGTCTGCAGGCAAAATACACATAAAATGAATAAAATTAAAAACAAACCCAGAAACTGCTTGTATGTACCCTTAGCTCTTTACTTCTCAATTTTAGCCCCTGGTACATAAAGATATAACCTGGAATACTTCAACTTCAGAATCCTGATCAATACATTCCTGTAGGCTCACATATTTCCAGCAGGGATTCATACCTAAGGATGGGGAGAATAGTGAGGCAAGTGCACATCCCTCACCAACTCCTGGGAAGAGAAGCCACAGTCTCAAAGATTAGTGACCAAGAAAGCCTGGTTGCGAGGCTGAAAAGATGGTTCAGTGTTTAAGAAAACTGGCTGCTCTGCCAGGATCCAGGTTCGATTCCCAGGCACCCATCGTGGCTCACAACTGCAGTTCCAGGGGATGTGATGCCTTCTTCTAGTCCCCACAGGCACGAGACACTTATGTGGTACGCAGACACACATGCAAGCAAAACACCCATACACATAAAGACAGAAAAAAGAAAATAACCCAACACTCGCGATGTACCCAAAGAAAACTTAATTCTCAAGGAATCTCACGCTAGAATAAGACTAAAGCCTGCGAGCCAGACTGGAAACTTGTCTCGCAGGAGAGGACAGCAGTGACCCTTATGCCTCTGGTCTGATGCTTGAGTTTAAGCCCAAGGACTTGTCTGTGGGTGGGTGGGAAGGGTGGTGTCACCGACCCCCTTTGTGACCATATCGAATAATAATCTTTTTCTGTTTTTCTATTTACTATGTTTAACTAGTCGAACCTGGCTTAACAGCTCCCCTAACAGAAAAGGCACTGGTGCTCTTTACACAAGCAATGAATGGCATGTCCTAAAGGGGAAAGAAAACCAAGAGGAATTGGAGGAACTTAACTAGTTGAGGCAAGGCGTGCCACTTCCGAACAAGGGTCGCTGAATGGCCACTACCGCCAAGATGCTACTTGCGATCTGCCAGTAAGGGCAGCTTCACTTTACCAATTTAACTCCCAATCCTTTAAAGAACTACTACAGCCTACTAATACTGACGTTAAAGCACGGATTAAGCGATTTGTTCTAGGTCAAGCCGCTAAGGGATGGACCCAGGATGAGGCAAGGCCTAACGTTAAGAATCATTATGCCCAAACTACATGCCGGAAATCTTGCTGGAAAGGACACGGGGGCGTGGAGGGTGGCGGCTAAAGAATGGAACGCGAGTGGGATGCAGCACACGTAAAGATGAGCGACTCCGAGAGCGTAAAGGCATTTGTCAAAGGAGGGCGACGGGAGCTGATAGGAGAGAAAAACCAGAGAAGGCGCTTCCAAAACGAAAAGGCGGTTGGAAGGTACGGGGGGCCGAGTCATGGCGGGACGGAGCTGGGCAACCCTGGCCAGCGTGGGGAGAGAGGGGCGGAGGAAACCACCGCCTCCCTGAACTCACTGAGCACGAGCACTGGACGGTGACCCATCATGGCGGCACTATGCGGAGCCGAGGACCCAGAGCTGGAGGAACCGGCAGAACCTTCTGGAGAGAAGAGCAGCGGAGAAAACGCTGCCTCCTCGGGACTGACACGGAAACCTGCTACCCTCTGAAGGGCCGCCAATCACTAACCTCACTTTATTGATTGGCAGGAACATAGACCAATAGCCGGTATTAGCCCCGCCCTTACGTAAGAAAGGTTAGGCAAGTTAGATGGAGAGGGCACGACGAGGGGGGGGGGCTGGGAGACGCAAGCGCCTGCGCACTAGCGTGGCCGCTCCCGGCCGCGTGCAGACGGAATGTCTGCGCAAGCGCCGAGGCTCGGCCGGTTGGCTGGCTCGCTACAGCGCTTGCGTACAACTACAAGGGCGGGTGCTGGGGTTGAGGCTTTGAATTAATGCTGCAGGTGAGGTCTTGAAACTCTTGTTTTGTCCATCAGTTCTCGTCCGACCGTGAAAGTCAAGAAAGGCACGTCAGGGCTGGAGAGATGGCTCAGCGGTTAAGAGCATTGCCTGCTCTTCCAAAGGTCCTGAGTTCAATTCCCAGCTACCACATGGTGGCTCACAACCATCTGTAATGACATCTGGTGCCCTCTTCTGGCCTGCATACATGCAGACAGAATATTGTATACCTAATAAGTAAATAAATAAATAAAGGAAGGCCCTTAAGCCTTAAAATTAAAAAAAAAAAAAAGGCACGACAGTTTTTCACTTTTTATTGCAGCTTTTGCAACCGGGAGGAATAGTGGTGCGGGGATAGCGGCCGTGGCCGGAAGGGTTGAGGAGGCAGTGGAAGTTGTTTGCTCACAGGGTGGGGCGGGTACGGCCCTTTTCTGCCCCCGAGCATGCTGGGAGTTGTGGTTTACCTTTTCTAGACTCTATTTTTTCTTTAAACAAACCAAAATCCTGTTTTTTAGATGTACTCACTTTTTTTTTTTTTTTAAATTTTGTGAGCCACATGGCATGCCTGGTGCACGAGGAGGTAAGAAGAGGAAGTCCGATCCCTTGGAACTAGAGTTTAGAATAGTTGTGATCCGCCATGTAGACGTTGGGAACTGATCCCGCGTTCTCTGCAGCATCAGCTAGTGCTCTTAACTGTTTTCCTATTTTTTTTTTTTTAAGAAAAGAGATTTATTTATTTACCTACATGGTTCTACATGCATGTATGCCTGCATGACATAAGAGGGCACCACATCTCAGTTGCTGGAAGTTGAACTCAGGACCTCTAAAACAGCCAGGGCTCTTAACCGCTGAGCCATCTCTCCAACCCCAGTTCTAAGGGTTTTTTGGGGTTTTGGGGGTTTTTGTTGTTGTTGTTGTTTTGGTTTTTCGAGACAGGGTTTCTCTGTGGCTTTGGAGCCTGTCCTGGAACTAGTTCTTGTAGACCAGGCTGGCCTCTGCCTCCCGAGTGCTGGGATTAAAGGCGTGCGCCACCTCCTCCCTGCTAAATTCTAAGTTTTTTTTACCTCTTGGGAAAATACATTTACGGCAGTAAGACATAATGAACGAGGACTACTCACCTTCCTGCAATAACCTATTTTATCTCGGGTGTATTATTCACCGCTCACCCCGACCACCAATCTTCAGACAAAGGAGAGGGAGCTAGAGTTTTTAAATTACCCTATTACCATGTGAGCTCCACAATTGCCCCGGAACTCCCCACAGAGTCCAGGCTGGCCTCAAATTGGAGGTTACCTTCTTGCCAGAGTATCCCACGTAGGAAAAAAAAGACTCTAGAAGTTAAACACTTAGAAGACACGAAGATCCATGACATGTTTGTGATGGATTTGGTATGGTCTGTCTTCTTCAGTGAAAAGACAATGAAACAAATAACCCCAAGCACTCGGGAGGCAGAGGCAGGCGGATCTCTGTGAGTTCGAGGCCAACCTTGTCTACAAGAGCTGGTTCCGGGACAGGCTCCAAAGCTACAGAGAAACCCTGTCTCGAAAAACAAATAAAAGAAAATGATCCAGTTAAGAACAATCATTTGGGCCGCACGGTGATCGCTCATGCCTTTAATCCCAGCAGCACTCAGGAGGCAGAGGCAAGCAGATCTCTGGGAGTTCGAGGCCAGCCTAGTCTATAAGAGCTAGTTCTGGGACAGGCACCAAAGCAACAGAGAAACCCTGTCTCGAAAAACAAAACAAAACAAAACAAAAACAACCATTTGCCTTGTGTGGTGGCACACTCCTCTAATGAACTCCTGAGCCTGAGTCAAGAGGAGAGCGATTTTGATGACTTGTTAGCCTGGACTACATACATCCGGGGGTGATTAAGAGGGTATACTGCTCTTGCAGAGAACCTCAGTTCAGTTCCCAGGACTGATGTCTGGCTGCTCACAGCCACCTGTAACTCCAGCTCCAGGGGGATCTACAAACATAGGCACATATACACATACACATAACTAAACCTTTTAAAAAGCAGATACCTGGAGCTAGAGAGATGGCTCAGAGGTTAAGGGCACTCACTGACTGCTCTTCCAGAGGTCCTGAGTTCAACTGGTGGCTCACAACCATCTGTAATGAGATCTGGTGCCCTCTTCTGGTCTGCAGCATATATGTAGGGAAAATGTTGTATACATAATTAATAAATAAATCTTTAAAAAAAAATAAAAAGCAGATACCTGTATTAACTATGAGACAATATACACTATCATATTTCTGCCTCCCAACATTAGAGTAGCTGTAGCCAGTTTGGATCTGCTGGGGCTGGGGCAAGCTTAGGAAACACAAGGCTTGTTTGACTGTGGTCTTCTGATTCTTTTCCAGGCACTGCACCTGTTGCTGTTGAGATGGAGCAGCAGACTAGTAATCCTACTGACCAAAAAGGTGTGTCATGGGCCCCATCCCCTTCCTCAAAAAGGTGTGTCATGGGCCCCCATCCCCTTCCTCAAAAAGGTATGTCACGGGCCCCCATCCCCTTCCTCAAAAGCCAGCCCTCTTTATTTACCAGCATTCATTGTTTTTTTAATTTTTGTTTGCTTGTTTGTTTTCAAGACAAGGTTTCTATGTGTAGCTTTGGAGCCAGTCCTGGAACTTGCTCTTGTAGACCAGGCTGGCCTTGAACTCACAGAGATCCGCCTGCCTCTGCCTCCCGAGTGCTGGGATTAAAGGCCTGCACCAACACTGCCCGGTTTACTCGACATTTGCAGAAATGACTCTGGTTTTGTGTTTGTTTGGCCCGGTAACTTAGTTATTTGGAAAGGACATGTGGGGATTTTTTGGGTGAAGGAGGAGATAGCTCTCACTTCATAGCCATAGTTGTCCTGGAATTCATCTTGTAGCCTAAGTGGCCTCAAATTTGAGACAACTCTTTTGCCAAAGCACCCCACATCCCAATACTGGGATTATAGGCATGGCCTGCTGCATCCAGCTTTTGTTGTTGTTGTTGTACACACAGGGTTTCTCGTGTGTACTCCTGGCTGTTCTGGACAAGACTCTGTAGACCAGGCTGGCCTTGAACTCACAGAGATCCACTCCGGAGTGCTGGGGTTAAAGATGTGCACTGCCACTGCCAGCATTTTTTTTTTTTAGATTCTTGCTATTATAGCCCATCCTGGCCTCCAATTTGCAATAGACCTGCCACAGGCTCCCAGCTGCTGAGATAGTAGGCATGTACTACCACGCCAGGCTTTGATATGTTCTTTTTATAGAGTTTCTCAGTAAGTAGAACACAGCTGTGCAGTCTGAAGACCCAGGTTTAATTCTGGCATTGTTATGTGACAGTTGTAGAATCCTGACTACATTTCCCAAACATGGGATTCCTCAAGTATAGTGCTGCTAATACTACCTACTTCTCCTTTTGTTTTTTTTTTTGTTTGTTTGTTTGTTTTTCGTTTTTTGGGGTTTTTCCAGACAGGGTTTCTCTGTGGTTTTGGAGCCTGTCCTGGAACTAGCTATTGTAGACCAGGCTGGTCTCGAACTCACAGAGATCCGCCTGCCTCTGCCTCCTGAGTGCTGGGATTAAAGGCCTGTGCCACCACCGCCCGGTTTACTACCTACTTCTTAGGATCATTGTAAAAGATATCTGAGGGCCTGGGGATATGGCTCAGTGGATAAAGTCCACTGGCCAGACAGTCTAGCAGAATTGATAAGCTCCAAATTTTATGAGGGTCTCTGTCTCAGAGAAATAAAATGAGGCTAGCTGTGGCGGCCAGTGAACCTTAATCCCAGCACTCAGGAAGCAGATACAGGTACATCCCTGTGACTTTGTGGCCAAGCTGCTCTACATGGTGAGTTCCAGGACAGCCAGGGCTACATAGAAAGACTCTGCTCCCACCCCTTCCCCCCAAAAAAAGGATATTGAAAAATAAAGTTGAGTGAACTGGAAACATGGCTCAACAGTGTGGGATTCCCTTTCTGTTAATCTGTGTATTGCCACGAGGCTGTGGTTTATCAGAAAGGTTCTGGGTCCTTCCCCTTTGGCAGCTACATGGCGTGTCCCTGACTACTTTCTCTGTACATCTCTGTTCGGATTTCTTGCCTGGTTTATTCTGCCCTTCCATAGGTTGAATCCCACATCAGTTAAGAGCACTGATTGCTCTTCCAGAGAACACAGGTTAAATTACCAGCACTCACATGACAGCTCACAACTGTCTATAATTCTGATTCCAGATGCCCTCACCTGGCCTCCAAGGTCACCAGGTATGCATGCAGGCAAAGTGCCCATACATAAAATTAGACAGGTGGAGAGTAACTGAGGAAGATAAGTGAGGTAGACCTCTGGCTGCCACACACAGGCACATACACAAACACACACAAAAGAAATATGCATGTATGTATATATGTGGTGCATACACATGTATTAGAGGCTGCACATGAGGACCTTATCCTATAAACCCAGCCCTCAGAAGTCTGAGAATAGCTGCAAATTCCAGGGTAGCCTGAGCTGCATTGCCCTGTCTCAAAAAAGCAATGTTTATGTGTGTGTGATATTGCATACATGAGAAGCAGAGGCAAGAGGGTGGTCACAGGTTCAAAACCTGCCTGGGACATACAGTGAGTTCCAGGTCAACCAGGATTGTATCTCCATACCCTGTGTCAGAGAGATGGTTCAGCCATTAAGAGCACTGGCATTTCTTCCAGAGGACTGAGTGCCCAACACCCACATGGCAGCTTACAGTGGTCTGTAACTCCAGTTCCAGGTGATCTGGTCCTCTCTTTCTGGCCTCCAAAGGAACCAAGCATGATGTATTACACATGCATACCTTCAGGCGAAACTCTCAGAGACATAAAAAATGATCAAAGATTTGATTCAAAAAACAAACAAACAAACAAAAAAGAGCGGCTGATAGAGCAAAGGAGACTTCCGATTTTGTAGGATTTAGACATTGCCAAGCTTGGCATGAGTATGTGAAATGGGCATTATAGGCAATTTCTTCTGTGGTACTTTCAACAATGGACAAGAATAAGACATTTTTCTTGGCAGATGTATGTCCCACACCTCTTATCCCAGCACTTGGGGAAGTGGAGGTAAGAAGGTCAGAGTACAATGAGACCCTGCCTCAAAAAGGGGGAAAGAAAAAACCATCTTTCCTAACAACACTGGACACACCCTTGTCCCCAGACTTCTTTGTTTTAACCCTGTCTGAGGTTATTCCTCAGGGCATTTCCTCCAGCTCCACGGACACACTGGAGGCACTTGCTATCTTAGACCTGTGTAAATAAATGAATTAGTTAATTTTCCTGTCCTTTCCCCATCAGTGCTGGGGATCAAACCCAGGGTCTTACCCAGGTTAGGCAAATGCTCTACAATTGCGCTAAACCGCCAGCCCTATCCTTTCTTGATCTTTTAAAATTATACGCATATTTGTTCAAAGGTACATTCCAAAGCTCGTAAGTGCATGCCACTGTGTGTATATGCATGTCAGAGGCCAATTGGCCAAAGTTGGTTCTCTCCTTCTACAATGTGAGTTCTGGGGATTGAACTCAAATTCTCAGGCTTGGTTCCCATTGCTTTTACCCCAGAGCCATCTTGCCATTCCCTTCTCTTTTCTTTTTTATAGAGGGTCTTGCTCAGTAGTAGGTTGGCTTTGGCAGCCCCATTGTTAAACATGCTACTGCGGTTACTTCCTCCTCCGTCTGTCCACAGTCTCATAGACTTGAACTCAGTGTGTAGCCGAGGATTCTAGAACTCCTGATCCTCCTGCTTCCACCACTTTACCTATTTTATGTGATCCTGGGGATCGAACAGTGGACTGAGCTCCACCTTGGCCCACACCTCCCAAGGTCTCTGCTGGGCCCGGCTTTGCTGCTCGCCATTGCCATTCACTGCTGTTCTCTATACTCTGCCGCTCTGTTTTATCCTTCAGACACTTAAGGAACTTTCTTTCTTTCTTTCTTTTTTTTTTTTTTTTTGCTAAAGGGAGCTAACTTTCTTTTTTCTTTTCTTTTCTTTCTTTTTGATGGGGAGGAAGGGTGTTTCAAGACAGGGTTTCTCTGTGTAGCCTGGTTGTCCTGGAAGTTACTCTGTTGACCAGACTGGCCTCGAACTCTCAAACTCAGAGAACCACCTGCTTCTGCCTCTGGAGTGCTGGGATTAAAGGCGTGTGCCACCACCACTGGCTCTTATTTCTGTAGCTTCTTTATTCCCTTTTAGTGGCTAACTAGCAATTTGACCTTTTGCCCAAACTTAGTGCCTGCCACCCCTTGTTCTTATAGGCATTTCTGTTTCATTTCCTACTTTCACCTTGAAACCTTTGTGATTATTATTAGATGATTAGATTATAATTAGATATAATCAAACTGCCTCGAGTACAAAAGGTAATTTAGGGATTTGTGCAGTTTCAGGTGCTCAAGAACTTCAGAAGCCAGCTATCTGGGACTGGAAACATCTGTTCTTCCTTCTGTCATTGTCCTTCCTTGTAGGGATAAGTCCCACCCCTTAGGGGGCGTGTTCGCCTCAGGCTAAAGTTTGCCTATAAATTTGGCGAGCATGCTCCCAGCCCTCGCTTCTGCTTTCCTGGTCTCCACGGGAATGGTGGTTCTGTAAGTGTATTCCTCCATTAAAGCTGTCTATATTTTGACAATCTGTCTGCATTTGCTTACGCCGTTACATTTTGGTGCCCAACGTGGGGCTATTTTGCCCCCGACTCAAGCGCATAGCCTGCTAGCTAACACAGCATGCTACTGGGTGTCATTTTCTTAGTTCGTGACTCAGGCCCCAGGCCCATAATATCCATAATATTGTATACATAATAAATAAATAAAAATATAAAAAAAGAAGACATTTGATTTAAAAAATAATAAAAAAAAAAGAAAAAATCAGGTAAATGGAGAATGGTGAAAGATCTCAGGGCCATAACAAGGTTTTTCAACCTATGGGCCCTCTACAATCTGGAATTCCTTTGCCCTCTTTATTACCAAAAGGATGGCCTCTCATAGTTATTGATTTAAAGGATTGTTTTTTCACTATGCCTTTACAAAAAAAAGATAGAGAAAAATTTGCCTTCACAGTGCCTACTTATAACAATTCTCAACCTTCGAGGAGGTACCACTGGGCCGTCCTCCCCCAGGGTATGTTAAATAGTCCCTCCTTGTGCCAATATTTTGTGAATCAACCATTACAAATTATCCGCAAGAAATTTCCCAAATCGATAATATATAACTACATGGACGACATTTTGTTATCCGATTCAAACATGGATACCTTGAACAGACTATTTGAAAAAAATAAAGATACTTTTACCTAAATGGGGATTGCAAATTGCTCCTGAGAAGATACAGAAGGGAGATTCTGTTAATTATTTAGGTTATAAAATAGGTTTACAAAAAATTAAGACACAAAAGGCACAAATTAGGAGAGATCGCCTATGGACCCTTAATGACTTTCAAAGACTGTTAGGAGACATTTCCAGTCTATGACCAGCTATTGGGATAACACCTGATCTAATAATTCATTTGAACAAAACCTTGGATGGTGATAAAGATTTAAACAGTCCCAGAGAATTAACAGCTGAAGCAGAAAAGGAACTGACAATGATTGAGGAAAAATTACAACAGGCACATGTGGACAGGGTGAATCCAGAGCTCGATTGTATTCTCGTCATACTACCATCAAAAATTTCTCCTACAGGAATTTTAATGCAGAGAGATGAATGACATTATCTTGGAATGGATCTTTTTACCACATAAACCAAGTAAAAAACTGAAAACTTATGTGGAAAAAGTCGCCGAGTTAATTATAAAAGGAAAGCTGAGACTTCGTCAATTAGCAGGCATAGACCCAGCAGAAATTATAGTGCCTTTCACTGCTGATGAACTAAAGAAATTATGGGAAGATAATGAACCATGGCAAAGAGCTTGTGCTAGTTTTTTGGGAGATATTAATAACAATTATCCAAAAAGCAAGAGGCTTAACTTCATAAAGAGAACTTCATGGATCCTTCCTCGAATCGTCCGTGATGCTCCAATAACTGGAGCCCGTACATTCTATACTGATGCCAATAAAACAGGGAAGGCAGGTTACAAATCGGAAGACTTGGGTAAGGTGGAACAAAGTCCTTATGATTCTGTCCAGAAGGCAGAATTATATGCCATTCTTATGGTGCTAAGGGATTTTAGAGAACCTATTAATATAGTTACTGATTCGCAATACGCAGAAAGAGTTATTTTACATATTGAAACTGCTGAATTTATACCTGATGATACAGAACTAACCTCATTGTTTATCCAGGTTCAAGATTTGATCAGGAACAGGCTCTGCCCTATGTACATAACACACATCCGATCCCATACGGGTCTGCCAGGTCCTCTAGCACAAGGTAATGCAGAAATTGATCAATTATTGATTGGTAGTGTGCTACAAGCCTCTAAACTTCATAAAAAAACATCATGTTAATAACAAAGGTTTGAAGAAAGAGTTTTCTATCACATGGCAACAAGCTAAGGAGATTGTAAAGAAATGCCCTACTTGCTCTTTCTATAACCAAACGCCACTGCCTGCAGGGGCTAATCCAAAAGGGCACCCAAAGGAATAAAATCTGGCAGATGGATGTGTTCCACTTTACAGAATTTGACAAATTAAAATATGTTCATCACACCATTGACACTTATTCAGGCTTTCAGTGGGCAACCGCTTTAAGTTCAGAAAAAGCTGATTCAGTAATCACTCATTTATTAAAAGTCATGGCTATCATGGGTATATCTACACAAATCAAGACGGATAATGGTCCTGCTTATGTCTCTAGGAAAATGAAACGGTTTTTTGATTATTACAATATCAAACATGTCACAGGTATACCATACAATCCTACAGGTCAAGTAGTCATAGAAAGATCAAATCAAACTATAAAGGATATGTTGAACAAACAGAAAGGGGTGGAAAACACCCCCAGAAATAGGTTACATAATGCTTTGTTAACCTTGAATTTTCTCAACGCTAATGAGAAGGGACCAACGGCTACAGAAAGACATTGGATAATGAAAAAGTCTACTAAACTAAATCAACCAGTTTATTTCAAAGATGTGCTGACGTCACAATGGAAGCCAGGAGATGTGCTGCGTTGGGGAAGGGGTTTTGCTCTTATCTCCACATGTGAGAAAAAATTGTGGATACCGTCAAAATTATTCACAAGGACCGCGAGCATACTGATGGTAAGGAATACAGATATGTTGGGGGCAGGGTTCTTTTCTTATCTCCACAGGAAAATACTCATCTTAAAAGAAATTAAGGGACCCTAAATATTTAATTACTGATGGATGGACACATTTTGTAAGTATTAATTTATATATATATATGTCTTATTAAACATTTCTTTATAAATATGTAGAGCTGGTTTTGAAGTTGGACTCTGGCTCAGTCCCTCTCCAATTCCAAGCCTGTTAGTAAGAGAAAAACCCAGAGTTTCTGGAGTTTCTGTCTCATGTCAAGAGCCATGATATGGGACAGAAAGAAATATGAGTTAGAAAACATCTTTGCTTTTCTTTATTTCTATCATACTTTTCACTGAATATATCTATCATGCCTTTCATTGAGTATATATATGTATGTCTATATATGTCTATATGATTAATGTTTAAGTTTTTCACAATGAACAAGGAG
>NW_026068045.1:1421505-1425300 GCF_014885135.2 Alexandromys fortis | reverse complement strand
AAGATTATATAATTGTAGTTACTCTCTACATTATTTAGACTCCTTGAGATAGAATGTTTAGCAAAACTTTTGATTCTCAATATTGTTTGTTATATTATTTATTTGTTATTATTGTATATAGTTGTATTTGGTTTAGTTCTGTCTTATTTAGACAAAAGGGGGAGATGTAGGGATAAGTCCCACCCCTTAGGGGGCGTGTTCGCCTCAGGCTAAAGTTTGCCTATAAATTTGGCGAGCGAGCGTGCTCCCAGCCCTCGCTTCTGCTTTCCTGGTCTCCGCAGGAACGGTGGTTCTGTAAGTCTATTCCTCCATTAAAGCTGTCTATATTTTGATAATCTGTCTACATTCGCTTACGCCGTTACACTTCCTTGCTACTAGTCTTGCTTGTATCCACTTCTGATGGTATACTGGCCACATTCAGTACCCTCATTAGGCCCAACTTTATGTACTACCAGCACAGCAACTAAAAAGAGCACCTTCCTTCCTTCCTTCCTTCCTTCCTTCCTTCCTTCCTTCCTTCCTTCCTTCCTTCCTTCCATGCATTTACTTGTTTTTTTTTTTTTGACAGTCTTCTGGGTAGCCCAGGTTAGCCCAGAACTTGCAGTCCTCCAGTCTGCCTCCCAAGTCTTGTGATTGTGGTGACACACATCATTGTCCGTTTGTTGGTCCTGTGGCACGAGTGACTCAACCAGCTTGTTGTCACAGGCGCTGAGAGTGAGGTGCCAGGATTGCTCTGTGCTGGGCCACTGGCCTATTTTCAGTGTTAAGAAGCTGGAGTACGGGGGCTGGAAAGATGGCTCAGAGGTTAAGAGCACTGGCTGCTCTTCCAGAGGACCTGAGTTCAATTCCCAGCAACCACATGGTGGTTCACAACCATCTGTAATGAGATCTGGCGCCCTCTTCTGGTGAGCGGGCATACATGGAGGCAGAATGTTGTATACATAATAAATAAATCTTAAAAAGAAAAAAAAAGGGAAGGTGTCTGGGGGAAGAATAATTTCCCAGAGTGACAATTACTCCCTAGATGAGAAGATGAATGTCTGCGATGGAGCTCAGCAGCCCCTCAAAGTCAGTTTTACCTTCTGGTTGGACTGTTTTTGCCAAAGGTTACATAGTTACCATTTTTAGAATCTCTTCTAGAGCCAGATGTGGATCACTCTTAGAATTCCAGCACTTGTCAAGCTGAGGCAGGAGGATTGTCCTGAGTTCAAAGGGACCATGGGATACATAAAGAGTACCAACCCAGCCTTGGTTGCATAGCAAGACTATCTCAGAAAAACAAAAAAACTTTAACATGTGCAACTCATTGTATTTAATATGTATTTATTTAAAAGACAATTTGATCTTTTTTTTTTTTCCTTAGACAGGGTCTCTCTGTAGCTTTGGAGCCTGTCCTAGAACTCTCTGTAGACCAGGTTGGTCTAGACGTCACAGAGATCCACCTGCCTCTGCCTCTGGAGTGCTAGGATTAAAGGCGTGTGCAACCACCACCTGGCTTTTTTTTTTTTTTTTTTTGAGTCAGGGTCTCACTATGTAGCCTTGGCTGACCTGGAACTTGCTATGTAGATCCCTAGAGCTGGCATTCCTGGTTGTTATGAGCTGCCTGCAGTGGGCTCTGGAAGAGCACCACACTCTTAGCTGCTGAGCCATGTTTCCAGACTTGAAATACGGTTTTTAAGTGTTAACGACCAACCAATTCCTATTCTTTTTAAGATAGGGTCTTACTATGTGGTCCTGGCTGGCCTAGAACTCGCTCTGTAGGCCAGGATGGGACGGACATGTGGCTGTTCTTAGTGCTCACAGAAATCCCTGCTGGCCTCTGCCTCCTGGATGTTAGGAGTGACAGTGTGGACAGTGTGAGCCACCAGCTCGACTTCCTCATACTTTCTTTTCTTTTCCCTCCCTCCCTCCCTCCCTCCCTCCCTCCTTCCCTCCTTCCCTCCTTCCCTCCCTTATGTATACAGTGTTCTGTCTGTATGCTTGCTGGCCAGAAGAGGGCACCAGATCTCATTACAGATGGTTGTGAGCCACCATGTGGTTGCTGGGAATTGAACTCAGGACCTCTGGAAGAGCAGTCAGTGCTCTTAACCTCTGAGCCATCTCTCCAGCCCCCCTCATACTTTCTTACCTTAAAGGTTGAGGGGCTATTTATTACCTTAAGAGAAACTTAAACATCTCAGATTTGGTTCCACAGAGAGGCTTCTCTGGCCCATCCAAATGTCAGTAGTGATTGCCCCCTTCTCTCTCTGCCTCCTCCTCCTCCTTGCTTGACTGGCAGTTTCCTGGGGCCTCTCACCCTCCAGTCTTATTTTTGCCTTTTATGTTATCTTTTTTCCTATTCTGCTCCTTAAAAGCTTAAATGTCCCCACAGGGAGGCTCTGTAAGGGTTGGGCCCCTCACAGTTGGCTAAGAACACACCAGGAATCCACATTCTTCTTACTATAAAGGAGATTTATTACCATAGAGGGACAAGCAAGTTAGGGAGCAAGGGGAGACTGCCTCTGGATTGGGCAAAAGCAAACAGCAAGCAACAGATTTTTTTTTTTTAAAGAGGAAAAAAAAATCTTTTAGGGTGAGTTAGTGAGTCCTAGTTGGACAGGTTAACTATTGTAGCCAAATAATGAATTTTGATTGCTGAATCTTGGAGTTTAGTCTCAGGATGAGTCAGTGGCCAAACTAGGGAACAGACCTTGGGTGTTAGCTTTAGGAATGTAATCTAATGGTTTAGCAAGCAAGAGAGAAGGGTAAAAGGCTAAACCTGTCAGCAGCATGTTTGTCATGCGGGGTCTGTTAGAGAGGCTCAGCCTCCTGTAATATGCCTGCATTGTATTCTCCCCTCACCTTTTTACACTTGTTTACATGTGGCCTTAACTGCCCATGCGCACCCAGAACCCCAGTAGAAACCTTGCTTTTACCCAGGGTATTTTTTTGTGGATATTTATTTATTTAATTTCAAGACAGGTTTCTCTGTGTAGCCCTAGCTGTCCTGGAACTTGCTTTGTAGATTGCCCGCCTCTGCCTCACAAGTTTGCCCAGGTTTTAAGACTCACTATATCCTTGTATTGTTCACAGAGAGTCTTATATAACCCAGGCTGGTCTGAGCTTCCTGTGTAGCAGAGGCTGACCTTGAACTTCTGAGCCTCTGGCCTCCACTTCCTATCCTGGAATTGTGAAAGGGCACAATGAACCTGAAGATGTTTCACCTGATTCAGTGTCTCCCAAAGCTGATAATGAGCAGCTAAGAAACTATGCTGTACATGTCTTTGTGTATTTCTCAGTGTCTAGTAGAGTAGTTTTTATGATTTTTTAAAAATGCTAGTGGGTCCCCCACAGAGCAGCCATGAGGCAGGCGGGTCGGAGCAGCTAGCGGCGGGAAATGCTAGTGGGTCCCAGTGCTGAACCCCAGAGCGGCTCGCGGCGGAGTGTGTGTGTGGGGGAAACGGACAGGAGACAGAGACAAGGACAGACATAACATGTTGAATATTTATTCAGGGGGTTATGGAGGGGAAAGGGAGAAGTGGGGGGCAGAGAGAGGAGAAAGAGACAGAAGAAGGGAGAAAACGGAGAGACACGTGAGCTCCAAAAGGGAAGAGAGAGAGAGAGTGTTATTCTTAAAAAACGATTAGAGAGCTGCCACAAACTGTCCCCAGGCGGGCTGGCGGAGGGAGCCCGCCATGAGGGCGGCTACAGGAGGGCACGCTTCCTTGGCCCACGGTGGCGGCAGGTAACAGACACGTAAACACAGGAAATAGCCATAAGTATTTATTAAGGAAGGGGGAGAAAGAAAGACAGAGA
>NW_026068045.1:1408118-1421320 GCF_014885135.2 Alexandromys fortis | reverse complement strand
AGAGAGAGAGAGAGAGAGAGAGAGAGAGAGAGAGAGAGAGATTTGATTCAAGGCAGGGGATAGGATGGGGGTGGGGGTGTCCGCAGGGAGTGGGTGGGCGTGGCTTTCCCCTTATAGGGCCTTAACCAGTAGTGATCAAGGAAGTAGATTAGACTTTTCCTCCTGCCACGCCTGGCTTCAGTTAACTCTCATTGGTTTCTGTATCTTCTCTTTGTGTGTCTTCCTGGTCCTTGGGTAGGGCCTGGTGTCTGCTTTTGTAACCAGGCGCAGGGATTTAATAAGAAAGGCAGTCTCACACTAGCAGTTCCTTCTTTGAGAGGCCAGGGCAGGAGGGTCTTGGGTTCAAGGCCAGCCTGGGTTATCCTCTTACAATTAAAAGAGGGGAGAGGGGCAGGGGAAGGCAAGCCAATCCCTGTTAGAATGAGTTTTGATTTAGTCACTGATTTTCAGCCAAAGAGGAAGATAATGCTGTGTGTCTGTGTCCAGCAAAACCCTCCCCCAGTTATATTAATCTTCAAGCAAATTCCTTGCCAGCCACTTTCTTGAACATCCAGACAACAGAGCTGCCTTCAGGTAAGGCGGGGGGGGGGGGGGGGGGCGGAGGCTTCCCAAGCCGACCAGCAGGGGCAGAAGGTGCAAAGTATCTTCTTTCCTTGGGCAGTGCTAGCTCCTCATCAAAGCAACCCCGTCGCCTGCTTTCACTGTGTAACGTGTTAATTGTTTAGTTCTCTTGATTTCATATTCCTCCCAGTTTTGCTAATCCTGTTCTTTTCTCATTTATTAGATACTTGGCTCAACTAGGCAGGGGTGAGACCACAGTCTTTCTGCTTGCTACTCGTGATAGTTAAAAGGGACCAGGGAAGGAGGTGGTAACTTTAGCTTGGATTTATTCATCTTCTCCGGGGGAAGTCAGTAGATACTTGAATACTTATTTATGGGAAGCTTAACTCTAAGTAGCCATAGCCCTAAAATAGGTAGTGTAATTATTATGTTAACTAAGCCACCTATAGACAACGCAATTGAAAACGTAAATTGACTACCCGGCAGGGGTGGCGCACACCTTTAATCCCAGCACGTGGGAGGCAGAGGCAGGCAAATCTCTGAGTTTGAGGTCAGCCTGGTCTACAGAACAAGTTCCAGGACTTGCTCCATAACTACTGAGAAACCCGGTCTCGAAAACAAACAAACAAAAAAAGAAATTAAACTGATGACAAAGAATGGTTGGAGTGAGACAATGAAGGAGCTTCAGGTCCCTAAAAGGGACTTAGGTTTCACCCACTCAAACAAACAAAGAAACAAACAAAAACCAACCACGAAACAACAACAACAAAACCCTTTTTTCAGGCTGCGAATATAGTTCAATTGGTAGAGTTCTTCCCTGGTGTGCACAAGGCCCAGAACCACACAAACTGCACAGTGGCATGTGCCTGTAATCCCAGCACTGGGATGTGGAGGCAGGAGGATTAGAAGTTCAAGTTTACCCTCAGCTACACTGAGTGCTCAAGGTCAGCATGGGCTGTTTGAGACCCCCACCCCCACCCCGCTCAGCATTTTTTCTTCTTTGGTTGTTGTTTTGAGTTCTTCTGTAGCCTGGAACTCACTGTGTAGCCCTCATACTTGTGTCCTGACTCTATCCCAAGCATTAGGATAGCTGATGTGCTACACCACGCCAGCTCAAGTCAAATTTTCTTTCTTTTCTTTTTTTTTTTTTTTTGCTTTTTTCGAGACAGGGTTTCTCTGTAGCTTTGGTTCCTGTCCTGGAACTCTCTCTGTAGACTAGGCTGTCCTCAAACTCACAGAGATCTGCCTGCCTCTGCCTCCTGAGTGCTGGAATTAAAGGCCACCACCACAAAATCCATTTTTAATAGAGTGTAGGAGCCAGATGTAATCCATACCTGTTAGGCTAGCCCTTGGAAAGTGGAGAGAGTAGACCCAAGAAGGCCATTCTGCCAGGTGGTGGTGGCGCATGCCTTTGATCCTAGCACTTGGGAGGCAGAGGCAGGAGGATCTCTGTGAGTTCGAGGCAGCCTGGTATACAAGAGCTAGTTCCAGGACAGGCTCCAAAACTACAGAGAAACCCTGTCTTGAAAAAACAAAAAAAGGCCATCCTTGGGGCTAGAGAGATGCCTTGGTGGTTAAAAGCACTGGCTACTGTGAGAAGACAGGATTAAATCCCCAGGACCTTGATGGCAGCTAACAACTATTTTATAATTCTGGTTCCAAATCTAACACCCTCTTTTAGCCTCCATGGGCACTGTATGCACATGGCTCATAGATGTATATGAAGGCAGAACACGGCGTACCTATAAAATAAATAAATCTAAAAAAACCCTCTACAAACAGACATCTTTAAATTTTATTTATTTAGTTTGTTTTTCAAGATAGGGGTTCTCTGTGTAACAGCCCTGGCTGTCCTAGAACTCTCTCTGTAGACTAGGCTGGCCTCAAACTCACAGATCCACCTGCCTCTGCCTCCTGAGTTCTGGGGTTAAAGACGTGCGCCACCATCACCTGGCTTAATCAATCCCTTTTTTGTAATAGCTTTAAAAAATATATTTTAATGTATGAGTGTTGCCCACATGCGTGTCTGTGCACTGCATACATGTAATACCTGTGGAGGCCAGAGGACGGCAGTGGATCCCCTGTGAGTGGGATTGCAGGCAATTGGTAGCAGCCATGCTTTTATCTGTGGAATCGTCTTTTCAGCCCCCAGAGTTTATTGTTGTTTTCTTTTTCAGACTGAGTCTCACTGTGTAGCTTTGCCTGTCCTGGAACTTCTCTGTGTGGATCAGGTGGCCTTGAATTCATAGAGATTCACCCACCTCTGCCTCGGCTGAGAGGCATGCGCTGTCATGCCCAAATTTTTAGTTTCTTCTTTTTTTTCTTTTTCTTTCTTTCTTTCTTTCTTTCTTTCTTTCTTTCTTTCTTCCTTCCTTCCTTCCTTCCTTCCTTTCTTTCTTTCTTTCTTTCTTTCTTTCTTTCTTTCTTTCTTTCTTTCTTCTTTCTTTTTTTCTTTCTTTCTTTCTTTCTTTCTTTCTTTCTTTCTTTCTTTCTTCCTTCCTTCCTTCCTTCCTTCCTTTCTTTCTTTCTTTCTTTCCTTCCTTCCTTCCTTCCTTCCTTCCTTCCTTCCATGCTTTTTTTTTTTTTTTTTTTGAGACACGGTTTCTCTGAGTAGCCCTGACTGTCCTGGCACTCACTATGTTGACCAGGCTGGCCTCGACCTCAGAGATCCGCCTGCCTCTGCCTCCCAAGTGCTGGGATTAAAGGCATGTGCCACCACCGCCTGGTGTCCAGTGACTTCTTTAGATGCTGGAGAACCTAAAGTAGACTAGATAAAGTCCTTGCCTTCCCGAAGCATACACCCAAGCAGGGAACTTAGGCAAAGGAGCTATTACTGAGTACACCAGATGACCATAAACACTACAAGAAAAGCAGGAAGGGGGGGGGGCGAGTTGTAATGATTGATGTCAAATGAAAACAAGACTGACAGGTGAGCCTCTGGAGGCAACTGCTGAGCAGAAGTGCGTCTGGTTCGGGTTGTACCTGGGAGGATTCGTTCTCTCATGCTGTCCTTCCAACCTCACTGCAATTACAAAGTCTCTTTCCTTTGCCCCTTGCTTCTCCGTCACTCTTCCTTCAGGAGCTGGCCAGAAGCCCAAGGAATGCCTAGGACTCCTAGAGTGTGTGTGTGCCAACCTCCAGCTTCAGACCCAGCTTGCCCAACGACAGGTGGCTATTTTAGAAAACTTGCAAGCTTCCCTATCACAGCTGGGTCCTGGGCAGGAAAGCAGCAAGGGTTCTCTCCCAGTCTTATATTGCAGTCTGTTGTTAAATCACCTGCCCCAACTCCATAAATGAACTGTGGAACAAAGATACTGCGTTTGCTTTCTTTTCTCTCCTTTCATAGGCTGGAGGTGGAACTGCTCATTAGATTCTGTGTGTGCTCAGGGATTGAACCCAGGGCCTTCTGTGTGCTAAACATGTGCTGTGCCCCTGAGGAACACTCCTAGCCCCGAAGCATACGATTGGTCTACATGTTTCTCATAGGCACCCGCTGAGTGTAAATCATCGCACAAGGCACTTTGGGTATGTGCATGTTTATTAGTGTTCTCAAGAGGAACAGAACCGATGTGGTGGAGACAGAGGTAAAGAATTTGCTTACCACTTTACACTGAAACAGTAACATTGGCTGAGAGGCTGAAACCCAGTAGCTGCCCACGCCTGGGGGCTGAGGGCCTTGGCTGTCCCAGTCTGACCCCGTCACCCACGGCAGCCTGGAGGTGCTGGTTTTGATGTCTGTGAAGGAATCAGCAGCAGCAGCTGAAGAAATCAACTCGATGAAGCCAGGCTACCAAAGGTTGAATAATCTTCTCTTGTCGTTACCTTTTTAAATCTGAGCTGCTACTTAAATTTGCCACCCACACTTTGGGTAGGGCTCCCCACATCTATTAAGATAACAAAGACAATTCCTCAGTTGAGGTTCCCTACTCAAGTGATTCTAATTAGTGGCAAGTGGATATTAAAATCAACCATTCCAGCCGGGTGGTGGTGGCGCACGCCTTTAATCCCAGCACTTGGGAGGCAGAGGCAGGCAGATCTCTGAGTTCGAGACCAGCCTGGTCTACAAGAGCTAGTTCCAGGGCAGGCTCCAAAAACCACAGAGAAACCCTGTCTCAAAAGCCAAAAAAAAAATAATAATAATAAAAAATAAATAAAATCAACCATTCCAGATAGAAGCTCAGGGTTTCTGTCATTAAGATATGTGAGATGCTGTGGTAGTTTGGGTGTAATCGACCCCATAGTCTCATAGGAATTGGCACTTTTAGGAGGTGTGGCTCTGTTGGAGGACATGTGTCACTGTGGATGCAGGCTTTGAGGTTTCCTATGCTCAGGATACTTACCAGTATCTCAGTTGATTTCCTGTTGCCTGCAAGATGTAGGACTCAGCTACTACTACCCCAGCACCACGTCTGCCTGCGCGCCGCCATGCTCCCGGGCATGATGATCATGGACTGGACCTTGAAGCAAGCCATCGCAGTTAAATGTTTTCTTTAGAAGAGTAGCCCTGCCAGGCGCGGGTGGCCCATACCTTTAATCCCAGCACTTGGGAGGCAGAGGTTAGAAGATCTTTGTGAATTTAAGGCCAGCCTGGTTTACAAAGTGAGTTCTAGGACAGCCAGGGCTGTTACACAGAGAAACCCTGTTTCAAAAAACAAACAAGACAAAACAACAACAACAACAAAAAAAGGTAGCCCTGGTCTGGTGACTCTTCACAGCAATGGAAAGCCGTAAGACAGTTGCCCAAACTGAGGAATTCTGAGGGGAGCATGGAGGGGAGTACTAGAGTAAAGCTAGATCAGTCCTGATCTCAGTGAAGAGACTGACTATGGTACTGTGTGAAGACAGGGAGTGACGGGGTGACAGACAGGTAAGTTTAAACTTCCTTGGCAGGAAGTTTAGATAAAACCCTAGAAGTTAGAAATAAATCACTAGAAACATAGTCATCAAGGAAGACGTCCAGTGTCAGTCTCTGGCATCACATGCGTGCATAGCCGCACACTTGCTCATAAATGCAAACATGCACAGGCACACACGTGATATGTGGTTTGTATGTGTTAGTTCTCTATTGCTGTGGTTCATTGCTTCCTATTAAGGAAGGTTTTGTTGGGCTGGAGAGATGGCTCAGAGGTTAAGAGCATTGCCTGCTCTTTCAAAGGTCCTGAGTTCAATTCCCAGCAACCACATGGTGGCTCACAACCATCTGTAATGGGGTCTGGTGCCCTCTTCTGGCCTGCAGACATACATGCAGACAGAATATTGTATACCTAATAAATAAATAAATTTTTTTTTTAAAAAAAGAAAGGTTTTGTTTCAGCTTGCAGCTGGCTGTAGTCCATGTGAAGGGGAGTCTGCGGCAGAGAGAAACCTAGTGGCAGGGACTGTGAGGAGTACCTGTGCTGTGCAGCCTGTTTTCCCACACAATCCAGTACTACCCATTCTAGGGTGGCACCACCCACAATGGGTTGTACCCTCCCAAACCAGTCATTGTAGGGAGGAGAGGAAGCCCTGAGTGAGTGGAGTGTGAGTGTGTTCTGTTGACTGAGGCAGCCCTGAGTGAATGGAGTGTGAGTGAGTGTGTTCTGTTGACTGAGGCATTGCCATGTCAGGAACTCAGAAGGAAATAGCAAAGCCTTCTCTTTTGGTCCATGTGTGGAAGTTGCTGCAAATGCAGAAAATGGCCACCATGGCTTCTCCCCACTGGATGTTTACAGCCTGAAGACTGTTCCCTACAGAGACTGCACCTATCAAGATTAGTTAACCCATCTCCTTGATCCAGCTGTGTACCGGAACCCCCGCCTTCTGTTATCTGTGTGTAACAACTCCTTCTCCTTGACCAGTATGCAGTAACCCTGCCTCTCTGTTCTCAGACTGAGCTTCTGGGGTGCTGCGGTTCCTACAACAGGGAGCCCAACTTTCTGCCTTTGTGTCTGCCTGCACTTATCTTTTCTCCAGTACCCACCCAGCCCAGTCAGGTCCATTCCTTGGAGCCATGGCAAATGATTAACCGAGAAAATGCCCCACAGACTTGCCTGCCACAGACCACTGCGATCGAGGGGGCGTCTTCTCAGTTGAGAGTCACGCTTCCCAGATGACTCTAAGACAAGAAAGCTAGGCAATGCATGCCAGACAAACATGTCACTATTCAACCATATCTGTCCCCAAGGGCTCATACTAATATCAAAATGTAAAACTTGATATAACTGTAAAATATCAGTCTTTAAATTTAAATTTCTCTCTTAACTGTGGGCTCCTGTAAAATTAAAGTAAATTACATACTTTCTATTTCAAGAGGAAAGAGCCAGGCCACGGTTACAATCAAAGAAAAACCAGAAAACCCAACAGACACAAACACACTGGTCATGGATCATGATGTCTTGGTCTTCTCTAGTCCAGGTAGAGGGGATTAGGAAGTAGATGAAATAAATTAACCATATATGGTTAGTTATTGTGAGTGGTAGCCATATTAGATTACATATACTATTCGCTGTGCTGTAGAATAACCTTTCTGCACACTGTCAAAATGTGTTGCTTTCATTGTTAATAAAAAGCTGATTGGTTGATAGCTAGCCAGGATTTTTGGGGCAGAGAGACTGCTACAAAGAAGGGCGGAGTCTGAGGAGTCTAGAGCAAAATGGGAAGTTCATAGCTGAGGTAAACAAGCCTGGGGCAGCACTCAGATAATAGGAATGGGTTAATTTAAATTCTAAGAGCTACCTAAAAAACAAGCCTAAGCTAGTGGCCAATCATTTACAACAATAATGAGTCTCTGTGTTGTTATATTGGAGTGACTGCCAGGACACAGAGACACTCCGCCTGCATCTCTTTTTCATTTCGTTTTCTTTTTCAATATGGGGTTTCTCTGTGTAACAGCTCTGGCTGTCCCGAACTCATTCTGTAGACCAGGCTGACCTCAAACTTATAGAGATCCACCTGCCTCTGCCCCGCCCAGTGCTGGGATTAAAGACGTGTGACACCACTGCCCAGTGCATTCTCTCTATTTCTTAAACATTGAGGTTTTTTTCCATAACAAAATTTTATTTTTATCTAGTATCTGTGTAGTCCTGGCTTTACTGGAACTCAGAGATCCACCTGCCTCTTTTTCTATCCATCCCCTCAATACATTTCTCCTATCAGACTAAGGAGGTAAAACCAGACCTCCACAGTGGGCTTTCTGATTTTATATATATATACACACACACACACACACACACACACACACACACACACACACACATATATAATGTATACAGTGTTCTGCCTGCATGTATCCAACACACCAGAAGAGGGCACCAGATCTCATTATAGATGGCTGTGAGCCAACATGTGGTTGCTGGGAATTGAACTCAGGTCCTCTGGAAGAGCAGCCAGTGCTCTTAACCTCTGAGCCATCTCTCCAGTCCAATTTTCTGATTTTGAGGCAGTATTTTTTTTTTTATATATAATGTACCAGTTTGGTCCTGTGCCTCTAACACATTGTGACCAGAGTAAATGACTCCTTGGATTTCTTCCTTATCACTCCAGATAATTATTTTTAAGATTTTTAAAAATTTTTTATATTTATTTACTTATTATATATACAGTATTCTGTCTGTGTGTATGCCTGCAGGCCAGAAGAGGGCACCAGATCTCAGTACAGATGGTTGTGAGCCACCATATGGTTGCTGGGAATTGAACTCAGGACTTCTGGAAGAGCAGCCAGTGCTCTTAACCACTGAGCCATCTCTCCAGCCCCCTCAACTCCAGATTCTTATAGAAAAAAAGAATTAATGCCATATCCAAAGACAACCATCCCTTTACAATCTTAAAAATATATTAAAAAAAAGGTAAGACATATGCCCCAAACCAGCAGGAGTAAGGAAATTGAATGATGAGATGTTGAAGTAAAAGGATTGGGGATGAAAAATAGAAAAGATGAGAAATAAGGCAAAAGCAATAGCTGGGACCAGGAGCTCTTCCCTGGCTGGTGACTGTGCCGAGCAGGGTTATTAGGAAGTACAGCATCATATATACGATTTGCAGGGAGGATAGCCAAGGTCAGCAGAGAGCTGAGTCAGTTGACGTTGGCAAAGAGAACATGGGATACATCAGACACACTGCCTAGGGGAAAGATACAGGTCCCCAGAAGCCACAACCTTGACTCTACAAGGCACTAGCTCCAGGGTCAGATCAGCCTTGCCAAGTCAGTTCCTGGACAAAGACACAGAACTAACCTTCCCTTTGTCCTTTCATGAGGGCCTCTGACAAAATCTTGGGTCAGTATGGTTCCCCACAGGCATGTTCCTTGCTGGCTAGGAAACAGTCCCTGCCAAATATGTATCCCCTAAACTGGAGGAACATGTCAGTTACTCTAATTCCCAGTAAGATTTTGGGTCTTGGTCTAACCAACAGAAGTGGTTAGAATTGAAAGGTTTCCCAGGCAACTGTGGGTCCTCGTTTGCAAAGGTCAGGAGCCGTAAACCTGCCAGCTTACAATACCGAATATCAGGTGGTCAATCCATATTTCCTTTTGATTCATATTTATTTTCTCTGAGATTTTTTTTCCGTAATTGTGACAAATTAAATCTCCCATCCTTAAAAAGGGTGTTGGTAGGGCATGCCAGCACTTGAGAGGCAGAGACAGGTGGATCTCTGAGTGTTTGAGGCCAGCCTGGTCTACAAAGTGAGTTTCAGGACAGCCCTATTACACAGAGAACCCTCTTTCCAAAAACAAAGAAGCAAACAAACAAATTGGTCAATAGCTAGTTTAAGAAAATTGTTTTAAAAAATTTGAGGAGGTGGCTCAGCAGTTAGGAGCACTGGGATGCTCACACAGAGGACCTGGATTTGTTTCCCTGGCACCAACATAGCTTCTCACAAAGTCTGTGACTTCAATTCCAGAGGATCTTACTCCCTCTTCTGGCCTGCGTGGTTACTACACCCACTTGGTGCTCATGCATACAACAGACACTCATTATTCTAGTTTGCTTTCTGTTGCAGTAAACTATAAACAAGAAGCAAGCTGGAGGAGGAAAAGGTTTATTTGACTTACAAGTTAGTATATCACCAAGGTAGGAACGGAAGCAGAGGCCATGGAGGAACACTGTTCCTCCTGGCTTACTCAGCTTCCTTTCTTACACAGCCCAGGACCTGCCCAGGGATAGCATTGCCCACAGTGGGCTGGGCCATCTTTTATCAATTAACAATCAAGAAAATGCCTCATACCCACTCCTGCCCAGGTGAACTCAAAGTCAAAAAGGCCACGGGACAAACCGTGCTAACAAAAGGGAAGAGGGGGCCAAATGGAAAAGGGGTTGAAAGAAACAATCAAAATATATTGCATAAGCCACCTATAAAAACAAAATAAATACGACACAAATAACCAAGGCAACTTATTTTTAAAACCACAAGCAGGAGACAGAGAACTAACTGGGGATGGCAGGAGAGTGTTGAGACCTTAAAACCCATCCAGCAAGGCCACACCTCCCATCCTTCCCAAATGTTTACACTCTTGGGGATAAAGTATTCAAGCATATGAACCTATAGGGCCATCCTCATCCAAACCACCACGTTTGCAGAGACAAGTAGATCTCTGTGAGCTCCAGGACTTCCAGTTCAGCCAGGGCTGCTACATAGAGAAATTCTGTCTCAAAGAAACAAATGACAACAACAATGACAAAAAACAAACCACTACATTCCACTCCCTGGCCCCCATAGGCCTGTAGCCATATCAAAACAAAATGAATTTAGTCTGGGGGCTGGAGAGATGGCTCAGTGGTTAAGAGCACTGGCTGTTCTAGAGGTCCTAAGTTCAATTCCCAGCAACCACATGGTGATTCAAAACCATCTATAGCGGGATCTGATGTCTTCTTTGCCATAAAGGCATACATGCAAACAGAGCACTCATATGCATAAAATAAATCTTAAAAAAATGAATTTAGTCCAACTTCAAAAATCCCCATAGTTAACAGTGTGGTGGTAGTAAGACCTTTAATCCCAGCACTTGGGAGGCTGATCTCAGTGAGTTCAAGGTCATCCAGGGCTACACAGAGAAACCTTATCTTGAAAAACAAAACAAAACAAAAAGTTCCCCACAGTCTTTCAGAGTCTCAACACTGATTTAAAATCCCAAAGTTCAAAATCTTTTCTGAGACTCAAAGCAATCTCTTAACTGTAACCCCCTGTAAAATCAAAAAGCAAATTATGTACTTCTAACATGCAAGAGCATAGAATATTCATTACTATTCCAAAGGGAGGGATTGGACCAAAGACTGAAACCCAAAAGGGAAAACTCTAAATTCAGGAGTTATATGCCTGATATCAATAGGCTTAAATGGCTACAACCTTCCAATTTTTTAAAAATATATTTATTTATTTATTTATTTATTATGTATACAATGTTCTGCCTCTGTGTATGCCTGCAGGCCAGAAGAGAGCATCAGACCTCATTACTGATGGTTGTGAGCCACCATGTGGTTGTGGTTGCTGGGAATTGAACTCAGGACCTCTGGAAGAGCAGGCAATGCTCTTAATCACTGAGCCATCTCTCCAGCCCCAACCTTCCAATTTTTTTTGGACTGCAACACACTTCTCTGGGCCTGTGTGCTAGCTAGTTTTATGCCAGCTTGACACAGGATAAAGTTATTGGAAAGGAGGCAACCTCAACTGAGAAAATGCCTCCATAAAATTGGCAAGTCTGTAGGGCATTTTCTTCATTAGTGACTGATGGGGAGGATGCAGACCGTTGTGGGCTGGTGGTCCTGGGTGCCCGAAGAAATCAGGCTGAGCAAGTCCTGTGCCTCAAGCCAAAAAGCAGCTCCCTCCACTGCCTCCAGGTTCCGGCCCTGCCTAAGTTCCTGTCCTGACTTCCTCCGATGAGAACAGTGGTGGAGAAGTGTAAGCCAAATAAATCCTTTTCTTCCCAGTTTGCCTTTGGTGGGATGTTTTATCACAGCAGTGGTAGCCCTAGCTACAGGCTGCGTCTGCTCCTGTATTTGGTTCTCTGTTAATTTCACCAGCTAAGAGTAAGACCACTACCACAGTTCTGAGCCTAATTTGAGGCAAAGTTTATTAAATACTTGCCAGGACATACCTGACATTCCCAGAGAATGACTACAGATTACTGTTCTGGGCACTCCTTCAGCCAATAGCCTTTTTGATACCAGCCTTCTTTGGATGTGGTCTCAGGTACTACAACTGCAGCCGAAAAGCCTCCTGGCCTCTTTACGGCTGGATTTGTTTCTAGTTCCCAGCACACGCAGAGGACTATGGCTCACTACCCTTACTGTGATGTGAGTTTATCTCCAAATAAACCTTTGTCATACTCCATGCTAGGCTTTTTTTTTTTTTTTTTCGAGACAGGGTTTCTCTGTAGCTTTGTAGCTTTGGATGCTGTCTTGGCACTAGCTCTTGTAGACCAGGCTCATATATGTGGTGATATTTTGTGCTCTAACAAAGAGAGCTTGCATGAAGATCAGAGGGCAGAGCTAGCCACTAGTTAACCACAGAGGTCTGGAGGTCTGTACAGACAGACAGGAAGAGCCTTGGCTGGGTGGAGAGAGGAATCTAAGGATGGAGGAGACATAAGGCTCAGCCCTCTTTCGGCTGAGGAGTTAGCAAAGTAGGAGTTGGCTGTGGCTTGCTCATTAGTGTCTCTGATCTTTCAGTATTTACCCTGATATCTGGCTCTGGGTTTTTAGTATTAAGACCAATTAGAGCCCACTCATAAGCTCCACCTTGTTGACTTCCTTAGGCTCTCCCCACCATGGCGAGTCAGTTTTCATATTCCACCTCATCGGTAGTTGTTGCAGATGAGTTTCCAGACAGTCTCACACGGGCAGAGTTCACTTTGCTTTTCCTTTTACTGAGTGTGCTGGTAGAGAAACCATGGAAAACTGAATGTGTGTAAAATGGGCTACATTTATAGTGCATGCTCTTGTGTCAGGGTGTCCCCAGGCTCAGACAACACCCTTTTCCCCTGGGTGTGACACAGGCTCCAATGGAATAAATTGCATGCTCTTTGTGCTACAGGATAAGGTTGATTGGGAGCAAGACTGCAGCTCTTGATCCTGGCAGTAGCCACCAGAACCTCCTCCTCAGTAGGAAGAGGCAAGTAACCCTACAGCTCACAGGACAGGGTCTTGATGTCTGTACCCACATCCTAAATGTCTCCAACAACAGAGGAGCAACTAGCCTTAACTCTGCAGTTACTGTCCTCTGAGCTGACGCATGATGGTATTATAGACAGGAGAAACTACTCGAGCCTTCACCTGACTGGTATGGAACCTGCCTGCTGGTTCAACTCTTTACCCTGGCCTTTAATTCTCTTCTTAGCAAATCTAGTCTCAGTCAGGACCAGGAGATCAATGCCTGGGTCCTTTGATGTCTACATTTACTCTATAGGAGTCCGTTTTTTAGATTTTTGAAGACAGAGTTTCTCTGTAGCTTTGGAACCTGTCCTGGCCTCGAACTCACAGAGATCCACCTGCCTCTGCCTTCCAAGTGCCGGGATTAAAGGCGTGTGTCACCAAAGGCAACCCACTGACTGGGAGAAGATCTTCACCAACCCCGCAACTGACAAAGGTCTGATCTCCAAAATATATAAAGAACTCAAGAAACTAGACCGTAAAAGGCTAATCAACCCAATTATAAAATGGGGCACTGAG
>NW_026068045.1:1317236-1407235 GCF_014885135.2 Alexandromys fortis | reverse complement strand
GGACTCGCTGAACATAGCGAACAATGAGGACTACTGAGAACTCAAGAACAATGGCAATGGATTTTTGATCCTACTGCACGTACTGGCTTTGTGGGAGCCTAGGCAGTTTGGATGCTCACCTTACTAGACCTGGATGGAGGTGGGTGGTCCTTGGTCTTCCCACAGGGCAGGGAACCCTGATAGCTCTTTGGGCTGACGAGGGAGGGGGACTTGATTGGGGGAGGGGGAGGGAAATGGGAGGCGGTGGCGGGGAAGAGACAGAAATCTTTAATAAATAAATAAATGGAAAAAAAAGGCGTGTGTCACCACTGTCTGGCAGGAGTCTGTTTTGTGACAGTCTTTTCTTGGTGAGACATGGCAAACACAAAATCTTGCCCCAGATGGGGAGCCCACAACAGACCAGAGTATGGATACCACCAAAGTTGAACTTGATAAACCAAAAAGTTTTTTGGAGGTTACTTGCCAGAGCAAAAATGACTCAAAGACAGTTGTATCACTAAAGCCAGCCCTACCGTGGGTGACAGTTCATAAAATCTGGGAACTTTGGGCATCCCAAGAGCCTGCAGCAGCTCAACAAGTTGCAGGGTATCTTTTCCAGGTGGTATTTTTGCCCTAAACCTTTGCTGGGCAGCTGGGTTTCTACTTTCAGGCAGCTTGGCTGGTCTCAGGCTTTGTTGTCACTTGTGTAGGAATGAATGACTCTGAGCAGTCTTTATTGTTTATTCATGTGAGGGAGGGGCCTATTGAATCTATTCAGTTTTGGGGGGAATTCTTGAAGCTATTTTGAGTTATTTACTTTCTGTCTTAAGGAGCTTCCTTGAAAGATGTTTCATTATAGCAGGAAAATGAACACAACAGAGTCCTCAGGGTTCCAAAGAATTTGAGGCTAGAAATCAAATAGCTACGGCATTAAAAAAAATACTCTTCTGGTATCAACAAAAACCAAGAATGTAAAACAACTGACAAAGATTTATCATTTATGCCAACCGGACGCCAGCAGCTGAGCGACTGGGAGAACAGGGTCGCATTTAAAATGATCTAGGCAGCATAAGGAGAGGAAGGCGGTACATTTCTATTACCCATAATGCAGTTCCTGAAGGAATAATTACAGAGACTTTTCAGGTACCCAATGAGTCAGCAGAAAGTTCAGGAGTAAACCACCCTTTTTCTAAGCTAGTTAGCAATAAACCTGAACTATGAGCCAAACATTCTGTAATTAATAAGCCTTTATGTGATTATTTGGGACTGTAAGGCTGGAACAAAAGAAAAGCTTCAACTCCATTTACACACTATAGCCCTGAAGGGATGACTTCTCAGACGGAAGGGTTTCAGCTCTGAGGGGGAAGGTTTCCCTGATGCAAGTGTTAACTGCTCTGAAAGGAAAGTCATCGTGGCAGCTGGAAGGCAAGGGATACCACAAAGTGACACTGCACAGCAAACCTCACACAAGAGATTTATTGGGAAAGACACAAGGTGGCCACCTCTGCTCCTGGGAGAAGCAGCAGGGAACTGGGAAGGAGATGTTAGTGTCCACAAGAAGTCCCGTAAAAGACTACCAGTCACACATGCAGTCAGCAAGGATTTTTTTAAAAAATATTTATTTATTTATTTGTTTGTTTGTTTATTTATTTATTTATGTGTGCAATATTCTTCCTGTGTGTATGCCTGAAGGCCAGAAGAGGGCACCATTACAGATGGTTGTGAGCCACCATGTGGTTGCTGGGAATTGAACTCAGGACCTTTGGAAGAGCAGGCAATGCTCTTAACCTCTGAGCCATCTCTCCAGCTCCAGCAAGGATGTTTAATAAAACATTCTAGCAGGCAGGGGTCAATCATCTGACACTGGCGACCCTGGAGAAGCTCGCAGCCTCCTTGTAAGTGGGATTAGGGGATTCCAGCTGTGGTTAAGAGTACTCTGAAGTGATTGGGTATAGACCCTTACGGGTACAGGAATTGTTTTATGATTGGCTCATGACATCTGGTCGGCAACTGTGGTTGCCGTGTCAGGGATCTATTTGAAAATAGCAAGAACAGCTCCTGCTTGTGACTGGGTAGGACCCTGATTGTCTATCAGACTGGACGTATCTCCTGAGGGTCTGGTTGAAGGCAGACAGGAGTCAACATAGCATGGTGGGGTAATACGATACAGAGGTCTTAGCAAACTGGCCCCTGGGTTAGGGTCAGTGCTGTTATAAGAGGGACAGCTGCTTCAGAGACAGGCTGATATTGGGGTTTGGGGGGAAGGAGTTTCCCAGGGTGGGGATTGGTGAGATTTCAAGTCCTGAGTTTAGGGGGAGCTCGGGGATTGGTGGGATTTAGTGCTCAGGGATTTTACCTGAAAGTGGGCTCAGACCTTGTACCCTACACCTAGGAATCATGACTTCAGCTGAATGTTACACAATCCGGAAACGGTGGTGACTGCCTACATCACTGCCTCTTATCACAATCTGTTACTGCTGAATATCACAGGACAGGAAACTATGACAACGGCAGCTGAGTTTGAAGAAAGGAGTAAAATGTATTATAAAGAGTGAAGGTGCAGCAGAGGGAGACCTTCTGTCTGTTTCTATCAACGGGTCAGTCAGTCATGGTGGTGCAGTCTTTAACCCAGAACTCCGAAGGCAGAGGAAGGAGGATTTCTGTTGCAAGGATCCGCTTGTTCATCCGGCTGCCCAGCACTGAAATAATCACATGGGAACTGTATTAATTAAATCACTGCTTGGCCCATTAGCTCTAGCTTCTTATTGGCTAACTCTTATATTAATTTAACCTATTTCCATTAATCTGTGTATCACCACATTGACGGCTTACCAGCTAAAGTTCCCAGCGTCTGTCTCAGGTGAATCCCTACCATAAGGTTCAAAGCAGTCCCCCCCGCCCATCCCCCACTGTAGGTCCAAAGCAGTCCCCCCGCTATAGATTCTAAGCAGTCCCCCCACTATAGGTCCAATGCAGTTCTCCCCCCCCACCATGCCCCCCCCACTACAAGGTCCAAAGCAATCTCTTTATTCATTAATAGTAATCACAGCATACAGAGGAAATCCCACATCAGATCTCTGTGAGTTTGAAGACAGCCTGGCTTACAAATCAAGTTCCAGGACAGTAGGGCCGTTACACAGAGAAATCCTGTCTCAAAAAAAAAAAAAGACAAAAAACTACTTCATTTAAAAAATTGTGAAGAAGCCACTTGGCAGAAATTCTAGTTCCTCTAGGGTTGGCACTTCCTGAAATTAAAATATGTGCATAAGATTTCACCCAGTGTTCAAGACCGCATTCTGTTTACCAGCTGCACACAAACCCTTTGTGTTAGGAATAAAAGATGGGAGAGCCACCTTCTGAGTGTGCTTGCCTGTTTGACTCGGCAAGGCCACGCACGCACACATTCACGCACGCTTGCACACACTCACCCTCTGACTCGGCAAGGCCACGCACGCACCCTCTGACACACGTACCCTCTGGCTCGGCAAGGCCATGCACCCTCTGGCTCTGCAAGGCCATGCACCCTCTGTAAGTCAGATTCTCTGCCTTGATAAAACACTGGATTGTGTGGTGTAAAATGAGATCTGCTTTAGTTTCCTGGCTCCCTAGACTCAAATAATCACACAGAAGCTTTATTAATTGCAATACTGTTTGGTCGATGGCCTAGGTATATTCCTAGCTAGCTCTTACATCTTAAATGAACCCAGTTCTATTAATCTGTGTATCACCACGAGATTGTGGCTTATGGTAAACCTCTGGCATCTTTCTCCATTGGCAGCTACATGGCATTTTCCTGACTTTACCTTCTTTCTCCCTATATTCAGCTTAGTTTTTCCAGCTAGCTATATTCTGCTCTGCCATAGGCCAAAGGAGCTTCTTTTTTAACCAATGGTAATAAAACATATTCACAGCATACAGAGGTGAATTCCACATCAGTATGGTCATTGTCTGAGAGTCCCAGAGTGCTGGAGTTGGGAGGAAGCCTAGGGCTTACAGAATTGGTGCTATTGCATCATACAACGGTTCCTTCGCAATGCCCTCGTGACTTAAGTCTCAGAGAGACTAGCCATGGACATTTTCTTTCCTTCTTTCTCTCTCTCTTTCTTCCTTCCTTCCTTCCTTCCTTCCTTCCTTCCTTCCTTCCTTCCTTCCTTCCTTCCTTCCTTTCTTCCTTCCTTCCTTTTGAAGCATGGTTTCTCTGTGTAGCTCTAGCTGTCCTGGAACTCACTCCATAGACCAGGCTGACCTCGAACTCAGAGATCTGCTTGCCTCTGCCTCCTGAGTGCTGGGATTAAAGGTGTGCGCCAACACCGCCCAGCTCATGGTATTTCCTTGATTGCTGATTGCTGTGGGAGGGCTCAGCCTACTGTGGGTGGTACTGTGAGGACATGGAAAGTTTTAAGAAACTTTGCTTGATCAGGAGCTGGTTAAGGCACTGGGCTCAAGGACTTTTGCAACATCAAGAACTAGTTGAAGCCGGGCAGTGGTGGCGCACGCCTTTAATCCCAGCACTCGGGAGGCAGAGGCAGGCGGATCTCTGTGAGTTCGAGACCAGCCTGGTCTACAAGAGCTAGTTCCAGGACAGGTTCCAAAACCACAGAGAAACCCTGTCTCGAAAAACAAAAAAAAAAAAAAAAAAAAAAAGAGCTAGTTGAAAACAGGAATCTCTGCAGAAGAATAAACCACGGAGTGCTCCTAGCAGCTAGTCACCTGTCAATTCATTCAAATGTCACCCAGCTTTGTGGTTTAGACAGAAGCAGGGGGAGGGTGGGAGGCATGCACAGAAGCAGAAGTAGTCCATACCCTGTGCTCAGCAAAACCAACCCCCTTGATCCTGAGTAAACCTGGCTTCATGAGTGGAGGCTTTGAGCTCCCAGCTAGCTGGTTTGAATTTTGCGTGCAGAAATAAACCTTGCTTTTGCATTCTGGACTCGACTGGATTCTGGTGGTGGTCTCTCTGGGGGTCTCAACTTGGGCACAACAGTACCATCCCTGGATGGGTGGGCCTGGGTGGTGTAAGAAAGGGAACTGAGCAAGCCATGGGGAGCAAGTTGTTAAGCAGCACTCCTCCATGGTCTCTGATTCAGTTCCTGCCTCCAAGTTCCTGTCTTAAACCTCTGCCCTGGCTTCCCATGTTGATGGAATACATCCAATAAGGAGAAGTAAACTCCAAGTTGCCTTTGGTCGTGGTGTTTATTGCTGCAATAGAAACCTATCACAGTGATCAGGGAGTTTACTGGGGCTGTGTACAGGAACGTGTGTGACTTTGGGCAGCTGAAACACTAAGCCTCCATCCGGCATGGTCAGCAATGTTAGATGGGGCTGCATCAAGGTGATGGGAAATGAAGGAAAAGTCAGACTTCCCTCAGTACCAAGCCAGGTAGATGTTCTTATCAGTATGTGGAGTGTTCTGAGGTTCCTTGTTTTAGGTCCCTAATTTTTCTAATGTCCAGTAAAGCCGCATCCCCAGAGCTGTCTGCCCAATGTGCAGGCAGGTCCCCCAGAGAGCCTCCCCTCCTCCATCATTGTTTTCTGATGCTGCAGCCTCACAGAGTGAGTCCTGAGAGCATCCCTCCTTTCTCTACCTGGATATATTGTATAGTGAAGGCTGACGTTTTCTCTGTTTCTCTTCTTTGCCTCTCCAGGTCCTGGCCTCTTCTCTAGTGTAGATGGCTCTTCAATGCTCTGAGGCTAAAATAAAACAGCCTAGAGAAAAACTGAGAGGCGCCTGTGTCCTCCTGCCCTCTGTGCCTCCGGAAGCTGATAACTGGACATGAGGAGGCCTCACAACTAGAGCCATATTCTGAACTACCCATCCCCCACTCCGCTCCCACCACCCACCAAAGTCCTGCTGTTGGCTGTGTCTGTAGTTTGTTTTGTTGGTTTCTTTGCTCCAGTGATGGGGCTTGGGCCGACCTAGGGCCTTGGACGTGTTAGACCAATGCTGCACCATTGAGCTGCATCTTCAGCTCTTGGCTTTAAAAGAGACAAGGTCTCCTTCTGTCACACAGG
Source organism: Alexandromys fortis (assembly GCF_014885135.2). Classification (NCBI taxonomy): domain Eukaryota; kingdom Metazoa; phylum Chordata; class Mammalia; order Rodentia; family Cricetidae; genus Alexandromys; species Alexandromys fortis. The sequence continues at coordinate 1,401,244 of NW_026068045.1, read as the reverse complement.
GTAACCTTGAACTCTCAGGCCTTCTGGTTTGGCATTCAGAGTTCTGGAATTACAGGCAGGTGTTACTGACACAGGAGTTGAGTTTTCCGGTCCCAATATGGCTGGCACAGGTGTTTTGCCCAGGGACTAGGAAACAGCCCACTCAGTCACCATTTTCTTCCCTGGGTAAGTTGACATGGTGGTTTGAGTAAGAATGGCCCCCATAAGCTCATATGTCTGAATGATTGATCATTTAATTCATTTAAGTGTCACTGTTTGACAGGGATTTTGGAGTAGGTGTGGCCTTGTTGGAGGAAGTGTGTCACTAGGTGTAGGGCTTGGGATTTCTTTCTTTTTATGTATTTATGTATTTATTATGTATACAATATTCTGTCTGTGTGTCTGCCTGCAGGCCAGAAGAGGGCATCAGATCTCATTGCAGATGGTTGTGAGCAGCCATGTGGTTGCTGGGAATTGAACTCAGGACCTTTGGAAGAGGAGACAATGCTTTTAACCACTGAGCCATCTCTCCAGCCCCGGGCTCAAGTCAGGTTCAGTGTCTCTGTCTTCCTGCTGCCTGTGGATCCTGATGTAGAACTCTCAGCTCCTCTCCAGCACCGTGTCTGCTGCTTGCTGTCATGTTTCCCTCATGACGACAATGGGACTAAACCTCTGAACTGTAAGCCACCCAAGTAAATGCTTCCCTTTGTAAGAGTTGCCGTGTCATGGTGTCTCTTCACAGCAATAGAACAGTGACTAAGACATCGAGTTGGTCCTCTTCAAGGGCAACTCCTTTTCCCGTGCTGAAACTCAGATCTCGGTGATGGGATGAAGACCAAGAAGCATGGTGCATATCTGCAATCTCAATACGTGGGAAGCAGATTGACGGGCTACATATCCCAGTCTCAAAAAAGAAAGGGAGGGCTGGCAAGGTGACTCATCAGACAAGGCTCTTGTGGCTAAACTGGGTGATCTGAGTTTCATTCCCTGGCCCCTACACTGCGGAAAGAGAGAACTAACTCTTGAAGGTTGTCATCTGACCTCCAATGTGGGTTGTGGCACGCTTGTGCCCTCCTGGGCACACTTGTGTATGCACACACATACACACACACAAATGAATAAATAAATAAATGTAAAAAGTATTTTTGAAAAGAAAAAGAAGGCCTTGAACTCACAGCAACCCTCTGCCCCCTCCTCAAGTGCTGGGATTACAGGCTTCAGCCACCACACCCAGCTATTTGGCTTTTTTATGGTATGTGACAGGAACACAGAGGTAAAGAGCTGTCCTCTCAGGTCAGACTGGTTGGTCCTGTGGGCTGAGCACCAGAGCAGGTTTCTTGTTTAAGAAAGGAGGAGACTTTGGGCCTTTGTTTCCCACAGACTCCAGGGCTTCAAGAGTGAGGTGGGATGGGGTTCCCCTAGACACGTGGCTCTCCAACTCTGATGTTCAGCAGAGTCACTGGAGTTCTGACTCACTGGGACCAGAACAGGGCCCAAGAACTCGCTGCCACCACAGATTAGTGCTGTGTGACTCTGGCTACACACTGGTGTTGTCTGACAGCACGAGACTGCTCTCGAGCCCTTCAGTGAAAACTCACATGATGAGGTCAAAAGTTGGCGTTTCGCCCCCCCTCCCCCAAGTTCTTCCCCTGACAGGTGGCTCTCACGCACACTCAAGTTTAGGGTGCCAGTTCAGAGTCCCTTCAACTGGAGTAGTACACTCAGGAAGTGCTAGCGTTCAGTGTTCATCATCTGTGGAACACTTCAACAATGTCCTGGTGTTGGGTAGGGGTTCTAGACTATTACCCCTTCTGGTGTTTAGAATGATAATTGCCCCTCGAGGGTCATATACTTGTTTTTTTAAAAAATAATTTATGTGTTTTGCCTGAATGTATGTCTGTGTGAGGAGATCAGATTTTGAAGTTCCAGACAGTCATAGGCTGCCATGTGGGTGCTGGGAATTGAACCTAGGACCTCTGGAAGAGCAGTCAGTGCTCTTAATTGTTAAGCCATTTCTCCAGCTCAAGGCTTATATATTTGAATGCTTGGTTCCCAGTTGGTAGACTGTTGAGAGAAAGATTAAAAGGTGTGGCCTTGTTGGAGAGGCTTTGTCACTGAGAGTGGGCTTTGTGGTTTCAAAAGCCCGCACCAAACACAGTGTCACTCTGTGTGTGTGTGTGGATCAGGATGTCTCTCTCAACCACTTGTCCAGAGCCATGCCTGCCTTTCTGCCGTCACCCTCTCTGCCATGAGGACAACAGACTAAGCCTCTGAAACTTTAAGCAAGCTCCCAGTTAAATGCTTTCTTTTATAAGCGTTGCCTTGGTATGGTGTCTCTAAGATAACCCTCTTGTTCAAGGCTCTCCCACTGACAATTCCAGCAGCAGCCCTTCATGGACTGTCCCAGGAGGCTCTTCCTGGAGCAGGGCCCAGGTCTGACTCTACCGCCTTTCTGCAATCTCTTTGTGACTGGCGCCCCTTCCGGGCTAGGCTTCCCTTCTCTAGAGCTGACCACATCAGTTCCTTTATGCCCTCCTCTGTCTACCTCCCAGCCTACCTCAGATGTGTTGTTGACTGGATCCAGACCTTGAAAGAGAATTAGGAGAAAGAGTCAGGATTCTGGTGGGTTCTCCCGCAAGTTCCATGACGCCTCTGTCTGTCTTCCCCTGGTCCAGCCTGTCTTCTCCTTTCTGAAGACAGGCTCTTCTGGGATGTTCTGTCATCTGATATGTGCAGACTGCTTGGTGGGAGTTTGGCAAAAATTCAGATCACAATCTTCAGATAGTGATGCAGTGTAAAACACTGAAGTTGTTTTTATTGAGACAGGGACTCTTGTAGCCCAGGCTGACACTGACTTCATTGTACGGCTGAAAATGACCTCCAGCTTCCAGCTTCTACCTCCCAAGTGCGGGGATTCCAGGTGTGTGTCACCGTACCTGGTGTATTCACTGCTGGAGATCACGTGTGTCACGGTAACTGGTGTATTTGGTGTTAGAGATCATGTGTGTCACGGTACCTGGTGTATTCGGTGCTGGAGATCATGTGTGTCACTGTACCTGATGTATTCGGTGCGGGAGATCGAGTGTGTCACCGTACCTGGTGTATTTGGTGTTGAAGAGCATGTGTGTCACAGTACCTGGTATATTCGGTGCTGGAGAGCGTGTGTGTCACGGTACCTGGTGTATTCGGTGCTGGAGAGTAAACCCAGGGTTCCATGCATTCTAGGCAAATGCTCTACCAACTGCAGTACATCCTGAGCTCCAGTTCATTTTTTGAGTCTTACTGTGTGGTCTGGCTGTCCTGGAACTCACTATGTATACTGGGCTGGCCTTGAACTCACAGAAATCCTCCTGCCTCTTCCTCCCAAGTGCTGGAACTAAAGATGTGGGTCACCATACCCAGATTAATTATTTCTTTATTTATTATGTACATACATACCAGAAATGGGCACCAGATCTCATTGTACATGGTTGTGAGCCACCGTGTGGGTGCTGGGAATTGACTTCTGGAAGAGCAGCCAGTGCTCTTAACCTCCAAGCCATCATTCCAGCTCCCAAATAATTAATTGTTTCTTGATGATTAAGTTTTACACTTGTGAAAAGTCAGGATTTGGTATTTTATTTTTTGGGAGGGGCAGCATCTCACTGTATAACCTGTGTGGACTTTCTGTGCTTACTCTGGCCGCCTCAGCCTGTGGAGCATCTCACTATATAACCTATGTGGACTTTCTGTGCTTACTCTGGCCGCCTTAGCCTCCAGAGCGTCAGGATTACAGGTGGGCACCACTGTGCAGTGCAGGGGTTTTTATTTTTTTCTCCTATTCGTTTGTTTTGCTTTTTGAGGCAGGGTTTCTCTGTGTTACAGCCCTGGCTGTCTTGGAACTTGCTCTTGTAGACCAGGCTGGCCTTGAACCCACAGAGATCTACCTGCCTCTGCCTCCCGAGTTCTGGGATTAAAGGTCTGTGCCATCACTGCCCTTTTCTCCTGTTCTTGACAGTGAGAAGAATAATGTTTCATACAAATTTATCTGGTTGAGAAAAAATAAGTGAAGCTGGGCATGGTGGTATAGGACTGTAAGCCCAGCTCTCGGGGGCTGAGACAGGAGGTTGCACAAGGTTTTTGCTACTGTTTTGATTTTTTGAGACAGATTATCTCTGTGTGGTCTTGGCTGTTCTGAAGCTTGCTGTGTAGACTATGTTGGTCTTGAAATTACACCTGATCCTTAGAGATTTATTATTATTATATTGTGTATGTGTAAGAGCATCCAATCTCTATAACTGGAGTTATAGCCAGTGAAGCCACTGGCCTGGGCTACATGTGGAATTCCTCTCTGTATGTTGTGAATATGTTTTATTACCATTGGTTAATAAAGAAACACCTTTATCCTATGGCAGGGCAGAATAGAACTAGGCAGAAAAACTAAACTGAATACAAGGAGAAAGAAGGTGGAGTCAGGGAGATGCCATGTAGTTGCTAAAGAAGAAAGATGCCAGAACTTACTGGTAGGCCACAGCCTTGTGGTGATACACAGATTAAAAGAAATGGGCTAATTTAAGATGTAAGAGGTGTGATTTTTCGGGTCTGGGAGGCTGGGAAACAATCAAGCAGTCTCCACTTACACTACAGGGTGAAGTTCTGTCTCAAGCTGAAACAAACAAATTGCAAAAGAAGGTGGTGAAATAGTCACGGCGCAGAGGTTAAGAGCACTGGCTGCTCTTCCAGAGGAACTTGGTTCAATTCCCAGCACCCACATGACGGCTCACAACTGTCTGTAACTCCAGTTCCAGGGAATCTGACACCCTCACTCAGACACACATGCGGGGAAGACACCAATGCACATGAAACAAATAAAATCATTAAAAAGAAGAATTATGAGAAAGAGAGAGAGCATGCACAGTCCGAGTCAAGGACATGAGGTACACCAGCTACTGTAACTGTAGGCCTAGGGTAGAGGCGTTGGGAGACCTCCAGGTGCCTAGACCCTGTAGAGAAAATGAGATGGATATTATATATGGTGGATGCATATGCACCCTTCAAGGCAGCCACCTCATCTGGGTGTCTCAAACAATAGGAACTGAGAAACAGATCTCACAAGCCCTCTGTGAGAGCCAGGCTGCCGAGGGAAGTCTCAGAGTAGGCAACCGTGGCCCTGGATGTCTCCCACAGAGGCCGAGGTCGGTTCTCAGGCTAGTCTGATGCCTTTGGTGCCACCATCTGCTCAGACCTCGGCTCCTGCATCACACAGGTCTTCCTGCCTCCACAGCCCTTGCCAGGCCTTCAGTAGGGCCTGATAAGTTTTACAATGCTCCTGTCCCAGGTCGTGTGTAAGAAACATTTCTATATTTGCTTGTCCTCGTTCCAGAGGACACAGAGGTTCGTGAAAACACCACCTTTTATCCTGGCTTTGAGTAGGAGAATTAAGAATTCAAGGTCACCGAAAGCCCCCAAACAAGCTTTAACAGAGGCTAACGTGGCAGCCCTCTCGAGAGGAATGACACTGGATTCATATGTAATAGGTATTTGTGATGGTATTGTTTGGACAGTGTCATAGTGGCTGCTGATTTGGGTGAGACTGAAGTCGGGTTCATCCACACAGAAGAGATGAGCTTCCTGGCATGGCCTTTTTGCTGTTCTCACAGGAGAGGGCTAGGGTAGAAAAGGAACCCCCTTCTCCCAGATCTCAAGCACAGGCATTGCTTCCTTGGACCAGAGTGCCAGGTTAGGAAGGGCGGTCTGTCGCTGACTTTATAGCACAGTGTGTCCACTCACCACCCTCAATGGGCCTTGCGCTGCCAAGATCCCCAAGGTCTAGCACAGACACGACACAGCAGGCTCTCAACATGTGTTTGCTGAATGAAGGAAAGTTCTTCTTTTGCCTAAGTCTGCTTAAGAACTGCCTTAGCTGGCATGTTGCTATAACAATCCTATAACCCCAGCACTTGGGGGACTAAAGCAGGAAGATTCCCTCTAGTTTGAGGCCCTCTTGGGCTGCTTAGTGAGACTCTGTTTCGAAAAACAAACAAAAAGTAACCCAGGGGTGATGTCATGTGCCTATAATCCTAGTCCTGGGGAAGTGGAGGCAAGCAGATCGTAGGTCTCCCTCCACTAAACAGCAAGTTCAAAGCCAGTATGAGTTACATGAGACCTCAAAAAAAAAAAAAAAAATGGAGGCAAGGAGTGTGTTTTCAGAAAATGCCTAGCCTAGACCCACATGGGGACAGAGTCGCAGGCACCTGCTTTTTCCTTGGGCTTCAGAGTGTTGCCCCTAGTGATCCATTTGCTGACCTTGCGTAGTAGCCAATCAGATTAAAGTAATCACCACATCTGTTGAATGCTTGCTAACGTGCCAGCAATCTATACAGATTACTTGGACTCCTTGTAGGAAATGTTACTATTCTCACAGGCGAGGAAACTGGAGCCTAAAGAGCAGTCAGTAAACTGCCTGAGATCACACAGTACAGATATGAGGAAGGGAGGGAAGGGGGGAGGGGAGAGGGAGGGAGGGGGGAGGGAGGGAGGCTGTGTGACTGTAGCTTTGCTGATCTTTCTTTCTTGTCCCCTAAGTACACTGGTGATGGCCAATGAGATGAATAGGGACAGCAGCTCTAGGACCCTGAACAAGGCAGCAGGGAGAGGAAGGATGTGCCCTTGTGGAGAGCTTACAGGGTCAGCACTGAGTTACTTAGTGACCTCAGACTCTTGATTCCCCACGGACAACCTGCCTAGGCCCGGTCAGGACAGGCAGGAGACATCAGTTCCCCTTGGCTCTTTAAACGTTTGGCTGTCGTTGGAAGCCAGAGATGGAAAGTAAGAGATTAGCAAACCCCAAGACTAGACAGAACGGGCTGCTGATTGCATCTGCCCTCAGAGGCCTGTGACTGAGAAAGGCATGAGGGCTGAAGTTCATCACTTCACAGGGTCGTAGGAGGGAGGACCAAGGGCAAGAGCCAGGGCTGGGCCTCTCCTAGGTAGCACACTGGCAGGGGAGTCTCAGGGAAGGCCTTAGGGGTCTCGCTCTATTGGGCTAGAAAGGATGATAACTGGTATCTGTCACACATTGTTAATATACCCAGGTCACACCTCAAAAGTCTCATGTGCTGCCCATATCCTGGCCCAGCTCTCCTGCCCTTCCAAGGGACTTCTAAAGCCCTTCCCGATTTAGTGACTGAAGCACTAACACCCGCTGGGCAGGGGCTTCCAGCACCCAGCCTGTTACATCCCTGTACCAGAGCCTCTGCTTATAGCTCCAGGACTGGGAGCTTGGAACAACCCAAGCAAGTGCTGACCCCAAGCAGGGCTCAGGGGATAGGAGGTGACCTGGGGGGGGGGGGGTCCCATAGATGCTGAGCCATTATCTAAAGGCTGTTCCTGAAAACAACCTATGTGCTGACTGAGGAGTGATGGGAAGTCTCTGAACGGAGCCCACATGTTCCAGATGAGAGCCGTGCCACCAGAGCTGACCTCTGACCTTTCATGTGCCTGGCTGGACCCTTGCCAGGAAACTGGACACCTAGAATCCAGGTGTTCTCCAGAGTCCACACAAGGGTATGATGGAGGCCCAAGTCCCTGATGGGACAGTGGAGGAACTGGACAAGGAAGCAGTGAAGAAAGGACAAGGCCCCTGTGGACGGCAGGTGTCCGCACCCACAGTGCCAGCATCTCTGTCTGCTAGAGTCCTTCAGGGACCCAGCACCCAGTGACTAGCAGCCCCTTCCATGACTCTGTGGGCTCTGTGGCCCCTGTTTTTGGAGCCACAATCTCAGCTCAGCACTCAAGTGGTAGAGGCAGGGGCTTCTGAGAGGGGCCATCGGTTTAGCTGCCCAGCCAGGCAAAGAAAGTTCTCAGAGGAGTCTGATAGTCTAGTGTTAGCCAGGACCCCAGGGGGCAGCTCTGTAGGAAGGGACCCCTTCCCAGACTTCCATCTCCCAGGGAATTCAGATTGGAGGGGGACAGCAAGGGTCCCCCTGCTGGGACTCAAGTGGCTTGTTAGTCCTCCAAGCCTAGAGAGCTCTGTCTCACCGCCACTCTCCAGATGGGGGAGTCAAATAGCCCTTACTTTTTCCGTCTTTCGTGCTAACTTTGGGGGGACCCGGTAGGACCTTTAAGGGATGCTAATACCTTGGGTGCCACTCTCTAACGCCAGGTTTGAGGAGACACCTCCCACCACCGTTCTGGCATCTGGGGCACAGTTTGTGGGAAGCTCACACCTCACCTGGGCCTCAGCAGGACCACGGGAAACAGGATCTGACCTGCACGGTGAGTCTTTGCCAGCCTCAAGCTGAGGGGTGGGGCTCTCCTAGGAGCAACACGGCCTCCGCCGGGCGGGGCCTCCCTTTGCAGCTGCAGGAGTCGGTTTGGCAGGCCCAGCAGTGCTGGAGTTTGGGACAGAACTGCACCCATGGCCCGCACTCCTCGCCACCGGCGCCTGGTCCTGCCGTTGCTGTGCCTGCTCTTCCAGGGCGCCACCGCCCTCCTCTTTGCGGTCTTTGTCCGCTACAACCACGAAACCGACGCTGCCCTGTGGCACTGGGGCAACCACAGTAAAGTGGACAACGAGTTTTACTTTCGCTACCCAAGTGAGTGAGGGTGAGGGTGTGGGAAGCAGAGACTCTAAGCCCTGGGTATGTTGGGAAGGGCGCTTGAATGAGGGAGTACTCCTTCCACCGAGGTGACAACCAGGGCTTTAAAATAGTCCCTTCCTCTAGTGTCTGTCTTGTTCCCGGCACGCGCTCTCTCTCAGGCTGAGGAAGGGTCAGGCTCAGGGTCACATAGTAAGGGGAGCTGAAGTTTCAACCCCCTTGTAAATAGGCTCCATGTTAATCAGTGTTTCGTCTCACCTTCCATTGGAGCTAATTCGACTTTGTCTAGGAGTCCAGCTTGACTACAGGAAAGAGAAGCCTGCTGAGATTGACAGGCAGGGCGCTAGAGAGGACAACACTGGGCAGGCTCACCAGGGCCAAGGCCAGCATGAAGCGGGTGGGGGACCCTTGGCAGGGTCTAAGCTGGCTGTGATGTGCCTGTTATCACCCACCACAGGTCCAACAGCGAGAACGGGGTGTAGACACCATAAACTCCTCGACCAATGGCCATTGGCCTCTTAACAAGGTTCCGGATGGGGCGTTAAGTCACAGATGGAGACAGGGCATCTCCCTCAAGCTGGGTATCTGGAACCAAACATACCACCCTCTCACGAGGGCCCAAGTCAACCTTATTTAATTCCAGTTACCCATCCAGGTATCAGGAAGAAGCTGGGTGTGGCGGCTCCTGCCTGTAATCTCAGCACTCAGGTGTGGAGGCAGGAAGATCTGGAGTTCAGGGTTAGCCTTGGCTATACAGTGAGTTTGAGACCAGCCTGGGCTGCACAAAATCCTGTCTCAACAAACAAAACAAAACAAAAAAGGAACCGTTCGTGCACGCTTTTAATCCCAGCACTTGGGAGGCAGAGGCAGGCAGATCTCTGAGTTCAGGGCTAGCCTGGTCTACAGAGTGAGTTCCAGGACAGCCAGGGCTAAACAGAGAAACCCTGTCTGGCAAAACAAAACAAAACAAACAAAAAAGGAAAAAGAAAAATATCTCAGTTTGAAGGACATTCAGATAAGGTCTGGGGTATGAGAGCCCTCCCCCAATAAAACAATGAGGCTATTACCACCCACTTTCTACAGCTGAGCTGGTGGCAGGCTGTCTCCACCTCACTCTGCCCTGGCCTTAGCTCTGGGGACATAGAGGATTGAGGGAGATTTTGAAACACCAGACCCCTAACCACCCACCGCACCTACCTCTCCACGGTTCATTCCCAAGTGTGTCAGGGAACCAGCAACCAGGCCACAGAAGCTGGTATTCAAACAAAAGCCCTAAAACTGACCATAGAGACTGGGAGCTGGGAGGAAATGGGTCAGAGAAGTGAGGGAGGTGAGCTTTGGTTTCCTGTCTAAGCTGGCCAGGAGCAGTTTCACTTGGGGCCTCCAAATGCACCTGTTTGTTCCAAATCCCTCCGTGACTCCCCTCTTACCACTGCGGTAGTGCTGGGCTCTCCGCCCCAAGAGGGCAGCCAGAGGATCAAGACAGAGTGAGCGCCTATCTGCCCTGGTGTCAATTTCTGTGGACTTTGGCCCTGCTGTTTGGGGAAAGCTAAGCAGGAGGGAGATGTGAGGTCCCTGAAGCCTGGGCTTTGATGAGCCGAGTCCTGTCCGTCCCTGTGTCCAGAGTAAAAGGTCAAGGCCAGAGGGCGGGGAGAAACAGCCTTTGACAGGGAAGATGAAAGGGTTGTGTGGTGGTTGGCCATGGCCCCTGGCCCCGTGGCTGCGGGCATGCTCACTCTCAGAGGCCGTCTGTAGATGGCAGATGTCCCCCAAGACAGGACAGGATGGGCCCTCAGATTCTATGGTCTACCTCTCTAGAGCCATCTTAGGGGAGATGGAGATTGGGCCTGTGACCTGCCCTCGGAGGATCTGGACTCTTTTCCGGAAGCTGGGGTGGAAGAGGCTCGGAGATGGCAGCTCCCACTCCCCTCCGCCTCATATCTGCCTTTTATAGAGGAGGCACCTGAGGCTTAGAGAGACCTCAGGTCGTGTGCCCAAGGTCATGAGGTCAGCTGCACCGGGTGCTGACACGGCAGCCCTAACGGTAGCCGTGCCCTAGTCTTGCCCTGGGAGGTAGGACTGGTGTGGTAGCCCGGAGGATTTGGGGTTTTATTTGTTCTACCCTGTTTTGTTGTTTTGTTTTGTGACGGGGTCACATGGCCCAGGCTGGCCTCAAACTCATTGTGTAGTCCAGTCTGGCCTTGACCTCCTCATCTTCCTGCCTCCACCTCTTACAGGGCAGAATTACAAGTGTGTGCCACCATGCCTGGCTGGGATTGAGTTTTTGGTGCAAACAGTAGCATTTAAAACAAGCTCAGAGCAGTTAGGAGAAGTTCCTGCATGAATGGGCTTTGAAACATGCCATCCAGCCCCCTTGGTTTCTTGCTGTCCTTGGACAAGAACAAAAAGAGTTCCTCTTGGATGTTTGAGCAAGACAAAAGGCAGAGAAGTCTGAAAGATTGTAAGCTAGCCCAATTGTGGTAGCACACTCCTTCAATCCCAGCACTCAGGAGGCAGTGGCAGGCAGATCTCTGTGAGTTTGAGGCCCAGCCTGGTCTACAGAGTGAATTGCAGGACAGTCAGAGCTACATAGTAAGACCCTGTCTTGGGGGGAAAAAGGCTGGGGGGCTCCTGAGTTCTAAGTGTGCCTCTCCTTTCTATTGTGTGTATGATCTGGGTCACCCTGAGGAGGGGACAACATGCGCTGGACACCCAGGGTTGCAGGAACGAGCAAGGCATTGCTAGTATCTGTTTCAGCTCACACATGCAGACAGCTCTGAACCGGCTTCTCTCGAGGCTCCTGCTTGCATCCCAAAGTTCAGTAGCAGCCTTCGGCCTCTTGAGATCAAACAACACAGAACACGAGCTTGAGAACCTGCTTCTTCCTATGAGAAATTCAAGGTCATCCATGATAAAAATGTATATAAGTTGAATATCATTATGAAAGTCCTTGGAGTCAGAAGTGTTTTGGTTTGGGGAGTGTTTATGTATGCATAATGAAATCCCTTGAGGAAGGCAGTCAAGCCTAGACAAGCAATCCACAGCCGGCCCACACTTACCCTATACAAACAGCCTGAAGGTGATTGCCTGCAATGTGTTCAGTAAGCCTGCATTTCGGGTAAAGCCCATTGGATGAGACCCTGGGTGGGTGTGGAATTTTCCACTATAGCATCACACTGATGCCTGAAAGCTTTCTGATTCTGGAGAGTTTGGGGTTCCCCATTTGCACAGTGGGCGTGCATAAGGAAAGACACGCGGGAAGATGAGGTGCATCATCTGAAGTGAGGATTGCGTGAGAGCGTGGACGTGTGAGAGCGTGGACGCGTGACATCACCACAGCTCCGGCTCCCAAGTGGCCAAGGAGAAAGGTCAATCTGAGAGTCTGTGTTCTCACCAGCAGGCTGAATCTCCAGTCTGACTCCGCCCTGAGAGCGGGAACTGACTTCTTGGTGGGAACTGTACCCTGGGCCCCATCCACAGATGCTCAGACATCTATTGCTCACAAGCGAGAGACAGACATCTTCTCATCCCTAGCGCAATTTCTCATGTGGAATGTGAAAGGAAGGAGGATTTAGGGTGATGTCCCTTGTCCCCAGGCGTTTGCAGAAAGGGAACCCCCACAGGCTTTCTGCTGGTGGGTTTTGTTTCTGCTTGTTCACGTTTGTTTGTTTGTCTTATTCTGTAGCCATGGCTGTCCGGAAACTAACTCACTAGACCAGGCTGGACTTGAACTCAGAAAGATCAGGGGCTGGAATAAAGGGTGTGTGCCACCACACCTGGTCTTGTTCACGATCTTTTGAGAGGGGCTCTTACTCCCTAGGCTGACCTTGAACTTGGGGCAGTCCTCCGTGTCTCAAGTGTCCATCATGTCCAACCACTCACCTCGTTTGAAGACTATGCTGCTGTTGCAGTCCAGCGGGACTGAACTAGGCGATTCTCCCCCTCCCCTGTCACTGTGGAGTGCCCGGATTATAGCTGCGCTTACCATATCCAGCCTTTTACATGGGTTCTGGGATCATCAGCCTTGCCTGTGTGGCTAATGCTTTTGCCTGCTATTCGTCTCCCAGCCCCTTTAATGCTGATTCTATATAGCTAATCACTCAACAAGCTAATCACTTGTATACTTCTTATTCTCAGTATTACTCTGTATTATGAAGAAAGCAAGAGAAAAGGCCCAAGCCTTTCGGTCCAGAAGTCCACCATATGCTCAACAGTTCAGGAACACAGGCCATGTGTGGTCCCATGCTGTGAGCCCAGCTCTTGGGCAGCTGAGGCAGGAGGCCCAGAGTCTGAGGACAGCCAGACTACTCAGTGTGAGCCTGTCTCAACAGAGCAAATGTGATGTACAACGCAAAAAATTCAACATATAGAAATAAACAAACAGGAAGTCAGTCGTCACACCTGAGGACACCTGCGAGACACAGGTTCCAGGTTCTGCCACTGCACGCACGCCACAGCAGTCTGCCCTCTCCCTTCAGTTCCCGTGCGGGTGGGCTTAGTCCCTGTTAACAATTCGAAGCCATTTCCTAAGCTGTTTTTATTCTATTCTCAAAATAGGGAGGTATAGACTTGGAAAGATGAGAGATGGAAGTTAGACATCAAGAAGGGCTTCCTTGTGGCTCGGGAGATGGCTCAGTAGGTAAAGTGTTTGCTGTGCAAGCTTTAGGACCGGAGTTCAGATCCTCAGCACACAAGTAAAAATCAGGTTAGCAGCATTCACTCATGATCTAAGGATAGAGAGGGACAGACCCCAGGGCTTGCTGGCCGTCCACTCTGTCACGTTGGTGAGGTCCAGGCTTGCTGAAGGATCCTATCTCATTGCAAGGCAGAGCATGGTGGAGGGAAACATGACACCTACCTCTCTATACACACATGTATATGTGTGCATACATATACATGAGAACATGTACACACTACACACAGGGAGAAGGAAAGTGTGTGTAGAGGAGACAGGGCTGCAGCAGCAGAGAGTAGTGACTGAGCTTCCTGTTCAGGTGAGCAAATGGGTCAGGGAGGAGGAGAGCCAATGCTGTAGCAGGAAGTCTAGCTCTTCCCTCGAGCACAGATGGCAAGGGTGGCCTAGCCCTGTTGCTCCAGGCTGGACCTTTGTTCCAGCTGCTCAGGGGTCGGACGTGGGGGAATTTACAGGCATGGTGCTGCTTCAAGGCAGTCTTGACTACAGGTCTGTGTTGGCTGGTGGGTGTGACTGGAGCAGGCCTCACGATTCTGCCTCTTCCTCCCTCCGGCCCCTCCCCTGTGCACCCGCAGGCTTCCAGGATGTGCATGCCATGGTCTTCGTAGGTTTTGGCTTTCTCATGGTCTTCCTGCAGCGCTATGGCTTCAGCAGCGTGGGTTTTACCTTTCTCGTGGCCACCTTCACCCTGCAGTGGGCCACGCTGGTCCAAGGCTTCCTTCACTCCTTTCACGGCGGCCACATCCACGTTAGTGTGGAGAGGTGGGCAACAGTACGCCCCTGGCCCCCCAAAGGCCCTGCTCCCCAGAGGGTTCTCCAGGCCACTGTCTGTTCTCCCAGAGGACTGACAGCCAACGAAAAATGGCACCTCCTACCTCCTACTTCTTCTCCTCTCCAAGGGTGGGTGGCACCCCCTGATACCCAGGAGAGGTCTGTCCTCACCGTGCCCCACCGTGCCCCTCACCTTCCTGTCCCCCTGCCTCTCCCACCCTGTGTAACTGCAGTTTAATCAATGCTGACTTCTGTGCGGGTGCGGTGCTCATCTCTTTCGGGGCTGTTCTGGGCAAGACGGGGCCAGCGCAGCTGCTGCTCATGGCCCTACTGGAGACGGTGCTGTTTAGTGTCAACGAGTTCGTACTGCTCAGCCTCCTGGGGGTGAGTCTGCCCGGAGGAGGTGCCACCCACCCGGGTGTTGGTCAGCCTGAGAGGAGGATGGGTGAGGGCAAGGCTGCCTCACAACCCCTGTCTTTCCCAGGTGAGAGATGCTGGGGGGTCCATGACCATTCACACATTTGGGGCCTACTTCGGGCTGTTCCTCTCACGGGTCCTCTACAGATCCCAGCTGGAGAAGAGCAGGCACCGCCAGAGCTCTGTCTACCGTTCTGACCTCTTTGCCATGATTGGTGAGACCTGCTGAGGTGAAGTGGCGTGAGGAAGGATTCCTGCACTGTCAGACGGCCTTTGAGTCCTTCCTACTTGCTTTTGGGGGGCCTGAAATCCATGCTTATCACTGCCCCTAACTTACAACTCAATGCTGGGGTACACAGGAGCCCACACCAGGCGCTGAGGCCTTTCAAATCTACCTCAGTCCTGCTTGACTCCTCCCTGTCTCTGCAGCCCACATGTGTGAAGCCAGACCCATCACCCACCGTACAGTCCTTTTTCTCTTGTGCCTCTGCCAGGTCTGGTCACCTGCGCTTGAGCAGGGAGGTAGAGCCCTGGACCACCCCGGGAACAGTAGGGCCTGTTTGCCCCAGGTTCCCCCTCAGGTGGCACACTGCCCTCTCCGCCCTCACAGCTTGCCATCCGGAGCCCGTGTTTCGTGTGGAGTGTTGTTAACAGTCCTTGCCTTCTCTACCCTGGGCACAGGACACTGAGAAGGTCCTCATCTTGAGGCAGTATTAGGACTTTGAGCCAAAGTGAAGGAGCCCGCAAAGTCCCTGCTTCTTCTTCCCTCTCTGAGCTTAGTCAGAAGGCTTAGGAGCAGGGCTGGGTGGTGGTGGTGTACATCTTTGACTCCAGAGGCAGAGGCAGGTGGATCTCTGAGTTCGAGGCCCAGCCTGGACTACAATGGGAATTCCAGGACAGTCAGGGCTACACAGAGAAATCCTGTCTCAAAAAAAAAAAGCAGTCTGTGTGTGTTGGGGACGGAAGCCGGAGTGCAGCATGGGCTAGGCCCCATGCTGAGCAGTCAGACCTAGCGGCCCATGAGACAAGCATTTATAGGCATCATTCCCTCAACTCTCATCATAGAAAGATTTTTTTTTTTTCATAACAATTCCAGGAACCAGCAAGGAAATTCCAGGCTGCATAATTTCTCTGCAGTGCAGCGCCCCCTGGTGACGAGGGCCACTTACTACTAGATGCTCACTGTGGCTACCCACTGTTTAGGGACCATCTTCCTGTGGATTTTCTGGCCCAGCTTCAACTCTGCGCCCACAGCGCTCGGGGATGGGCAGCATCGGACAGCACTGAACACGTACTACTCGCTCACCGCAAGCACCCTCAGCACGTTTGCCTTGTCAGCCCTTGTCAGTGGGGAAGGCCGACTGGACATGGTAGGGGGAAGCAGACGGGCAACCTGTAAAGGGAAGAGGGGAATGAGAGCTGGCGAGTCCAGTAGCCAGATGACAGCAGAGGCCACTGGAATGGGTGGGGCTGGAATGGGGGCGGGTGTGATGATCTGAAAAGATACCTTGCCCTTTTTTTGTCCCCGTAGGTCCACATCCAAAATGCAGCACTGGCTGGAGGGGTCGTGGTGGGGACGTCAAGCGAAATGATGCTGACACCCTTTGGGGCTGTGGCAGCTGGCTTCCTGGCTGGGACTGTCTCCACCTTGGGGTACAAGTTCTTTACGGTAGGTTGCTTCTCAGGACCTGGGGAGAAGAAGCATTTGAGGGAAGGGGCCTGCACCAGGGGCATGGGATCCCTAGCCCTTCTGCTACCTCCCCCACCAGGTTCTGGGTAGGGGTAGGTGGACTGCCCACAGCTGATTACCCAACTTGTCCTCCAGCCTGTCCTTGAGTTCAGATTCAAAATACAAGACACGTGTGGTGTCCACAACCTCCATGGGATGCCAGGGCTGCTGGGGGCCCTCCTGGGAGTCCTGGTGACTTGGCTGGCCACCCACGAGGCTTATGGAGATGGGTGAGACTATACTAACCTCCCTGGAATGACCTCCCTTCTCCTCTGAGAGCCAAGAAAAAAAAATGCCCATCTGTTCTCATGTACCCATTTGGCTATTCTCCCACCATATGGTGAGAGCCAAGGACCTGCCCAGGCCTGGCCTCCTGGTCAGTGAAGTGGATGGTCACAGAGAAAACAATTTCAAGAGCATTGAGCATTCCTTCAGGACCAGTAAGCGATAATGAGCCCTGGGATCTACAATTCACACTGTGAGCTTGGAGTAGGCAGGCAAAAGGGACCTTGGACTGGGTTCTGGAAGGTACGTGGGGTTGGGTAGCTTAGGAAAGGAGGTCAAAAGTGAGGCCTGGCCGGACAAAGTCCTCGGAGAGACAGTGGGGATCCCTGGACACCCTCTGGCTGCCGGCACCTACATGCCACAGTGACCAGCCTTGGCTGCCAGCTCATCTTTCCCTATTGGTCTCCTTTCAGCCTGCAGAATGTATTTCCGCTCATAGCCGCCGGCCAGCGCAGCGCCACATCTCAGGCTGTTTATCAACTCTTTGGGATGTTTGTCACACTGGTGTCTGCCGCTGTGGGGGGCAGCCTTGCAGGTGAGTGGGTTTCGTGGGCAGGGTGGTGGGTGAGAGGCCCAAGAACAGGCGCGCAGGAGGAAGAGCAAGGGATACCGCGCACTTCGTGCGGTCCTCTCGGAACACCTGCCTGCGCTAGCAAAGGCGCAGCAAAGGTGCTGGTGGGAGATTGCACCTTCCAGGGGGAAAGGACGGCCGGTCCCTTGGTTATGGGGTCTGACGTTCCTGTGCTGCTCCCTTGTGCCACTAGAGGGCAGTCCAACCCTAGCTGCTGGGAAGGGGCCAGTTCAACCTCCTCCTCTAGATAGCAGCAGACAGAAAGGAGGCTAAGCCCACCCTGGACCAGAGCACAAAGCCTTCCGCAGAAGCTGTCTGTTCACTGGCTTAGGTCAGAGTCCCTCCTGACAACTGGCTTTAAGAACAAAATCCCAGCACTTAAGAGGCAGAGGCAGAGGCAGAGGTAGGTGGATTTCTGAGTTCAAGGTCAGCCTGGTGGGCTACAGAGTGAGTTCCAGGACAGCCAGAGCTACACAGATAAACCCTGTCTAAAAAAAAAAAAAAAAAAAAAAAAAAAACAAGAATCAAAAACAACAAAAATGAACAAAGTGTGATGGAACATCCCTAGCCTCCCATATATACGCTCTTCCTGAAAACTTCGCTCTCCACAGTCCAGCTTTCCAAGTCACATTTTATGCAGTAAACTTCCTCTGGGTCCCTCCCATGTGGGCCACAAAAAGATCACAGCTATGCTTCACGATAGAACCCCAATAGGACCGTGAACGCGAGCAGATTCCTTTAATTTCACCAGCTGCCTTCTTTGTGGGTAATTCGGGCGGGGGGGGGGGGGAGCCACCTTGCAGGGCTACACCTTCTCAGAAAGGGGGCACTCTGCAGCCCTTATCAACCTGTGCTCCTAGGTGGCGACCTCCCCCTCGGGTAGGGACTGGGGAACCTTACATATCCTTCCCTATGGCAACCAGGGCTCCTGCTGAGGCTGCCCTTCCTGGATTCCCCTCCAGACTCCCAATGCTTCGAAGACCAGGTTTACTGGGAGGTGAGACACGGGCTTCTCCCCATAGGGCATCCTCGGCTGCCTGCCCTTACCTCTGGGCTGCCACTCCCTCTTTCCTTCACCCCTCCCTGCCTTGCAGGTGCCCGGAGAGCAGGAGGCTGAGGTCCAGAGGCCTCTGCAGTCTGAGGAGACCCAGGCTTAATTGCTGCCAACATTACACTGTCTTCAGAGAGGATGGCTTCTGCTGGCATGACAGTGTCTGTCTTCAGAGAGGATGGCTTCTGCCGGCATGACACTGTCCTTGGAGAAGACAATAGCTCTGCCAAGAGGCCCTTCTCAGCCCTTGTTACTATTTTACAGGGAGGTCTAGACCCAGAAGGGGCTTACCACCTCTAGGTGGATCCCCATTAGCTTGCTCCTGTAGTCATAATAGGCCCAAGTCAGCCCTAGATGACGGCTACCCCACTGGCCAGTGTTACCCCGTCCCAGTGATACCTGAACCAGGCCCACTCTGGGTGTGAGACTGGATGATAAACACCACCATCACCAAGACCCCGATACCTTCCATTTGTCTCTTTCCTTTACTCCTGAGGCCAAGTTCTTGAGGCAATCAAAGATCTTAGTGTTGACAAAGTCTCCTCAGGTCCACATGCTCCTGGATATATGTCCCGGAGAGTTCCACCCTCTCCAGTGGAGCGTCAGTGTCAGAAAGTCTGTGCTTGTTTTAGCCAGCTAATGCTGCCCCCAAATCCTTCCTGGTCCTTCCTTAACTGCTGCTGCCCTGGCCCTCAGCTGAGTTCGCTTCTGAGCAGAGTAGAAAAAGGCCCAAGAAGTGCATCAGAAGGAGTGTCCTACCACAAAATCTCAGAGCCAGAGGCAACTGATGCCAGTTCACAGTCCTGTCCTGAGTCTGTGGATCAGGATCAGAAAGGTGGATGAGGAAGGCGCCTGGAATCCCGGTAGCCTAAACCATTTGACCACAAGAGGGCACTCTAAAACCAGCAGAAGAAGATGCCAGCCCCAGGTCTCACCTAGGTCCCTTGCAACCTAACCTTCCTAGCTGCCACAGCCTTCTCTGAGCTCCACCCCTTCTGTGTGTCAGATGATGTCAGAAATTCCATATCTCACCCACTCACAGGGACTTTCCCCCCCCACATCAGGAGGGACTGGGACCCCTCTTCCTTCTCTCACTTGGCCTACTAGTGGGCTTCTGGCAATCACAGACACATCTACCTCCAAACTAAGGTCCTTCCGAGCTAGGAAGCCAAAGGGAAAGAAGTATCCTGGAGCCCAGCCTCTGAGAACGGCAGAGTTGCCCAGGGTTCACCTGGGCTCTCTGGGTTCAGGTGGAGATGCTAGCCAGGGAGCTATCCTCTTGTTCCCTCAACCTTCTCCCTTCATAGAACCCTGCCCATTGTTGGGTGAGGATCCCAGGACTGAAGCAGAAAGCTCTTAAGTCACTGTGGAAAAGCAGCTCGGATGGGTGATGGCCAGCCAGCTGGCCTGGCCTGGCCTGGCCTGGCCTGCCCTGCCCCCGTTGCTGCCCAGGCTTTCCTGTGAACATTTTCAGTCTCTACTGCTGGTTTGTTCTAAACTGCAACCAAGCCTTTTCTTCAGGCCTGAAATAAATGGGCTCTTCCGGCTCTGAGAGAAGGTCATCTCAATCCTGGAGAAGGGAAATGTGAGTCCTTCTTCAGTTAGGGCAGTCGCTCTGTCACTAGCCCCAGGGTGGCCTGACAAAAGGTCACTGTGAAGAGAGACAAGGTGAGGATGCTCATGACCTACGACATCACCAGTCACTGCCACAGAGTCCGGTGTGCAGGATGACACAGACTCCACCGCCAGCCCTGGTGTTCTGGCTCTGCTGTTCCGCGCACTCCACCGGGGCCTACCTCTTTAAAACTACACTTTCGTTTTCTCCGCGTGTTTTCTTTCCCCATATGCCTTCAATGCAGAGGCATGTGGTGGGCCCTGCACCGTGTCCATTTGGTCCATTGGAGATCCCAGTGAAGGCCTGAGAGCACAGGAAAGACAGGTCTCTCCGGAGCCCTCTCTCTAGCCAGGAGCCCCCAGACCTCATCATCACTGGTCCCCCTGTTCAGAATGGGTCAGCAGATGCCAAGGACTGGGGCATGTCATTACTCAGGACAATAAGAGTTCTGCGTCTCAGGCCCAGGGGACGCTTGCCTGCTCGTGAACTCTGTCCAGCCCCTGTGCCTGAGCCCTGGGAACAATGTTGGACCCTCACCTCCTGCCTCCTTCTGGAGACTACACTGAGGAGCAGGCAGGCTGTAGGGGAGATGAGGCCAGCGTAGCCAGAAGCTTTGCAGAAGCCCCTCAGGAGCCCCACTATTCCGGAGTGGCATACTTTGTGTGCACTACAGCAAGGATCCATGTCCAAGGCCAGGACCTTAGGATCTGGGGTGGGAGGTTACCTGGCCCCGAGGAACCTGCGACGGGCCGGGAGCATTGGGATTCGCGTCACGGCGCGGGCCGTCCCTGGGAGGAATTAGACACGGCGCGGCATCCGAGGTGCGGCCCGGTTGCCCCGGTGTCCCCCACCCTCACCCCCACCCCCGGCGACTTTGTCTGGCGCGCTGCGCCCACCGCCCGGCGCCCCAGGCGCAGCCAACAAAGCGGGCTTCTGTCGTCCCTGGGCCGTATGCAAATGCTCCAGGCGGCCAGCCTGAAAGGGTCGGCCGGGCAGGGGGCGGCCGTGCTCCGGGAATAGAACACCATTGTCTGTGCTGTTCGTGGCAAGAGGACCTGCACCAGCTTCGGAGTCAGATCGAGCGGGTGCACAGTGTCCCCCACCCCTCAAGCAGGCCTCTGCAGGCAGCCCATACCTCTGAGCCACCGTGGCTGGGGTTCAAACCAGTAGCCATCACTGTGCAGGGCTCACCCTCCTACCTTTTCTAACATCACATTGGTCCAGGATAGTCTGATAGATGCTACTGGGGCCAGTTCTTTTCCAGAGAATCCAGTACTCAGGATGTCCCCCAAGAAGAGCAAACTACAGGGCAATGTGCCCTGTTGGGTCTTCTGTGATGAGTGAGCAGTAGGCCACTATCAGCTAAAGCAAAATCGAGGCTGAATTTCTCCAGTGATACTGCTGGAGGTGGGAGAAGGGAGCCTCAAAGTCAGTGGTTCAGCCAAGAGGGATGGCCTCAGAGAGCAGCCACAGTACGCACAACCTGTAACTCAGGACACAGACTCAAGATTCCTGACGCAGGACTAGAGTCCACCTTTTTTAAGCTCCCAGGTGAGAGTCACTCCGGTAAGGGCTCTTTAGAGAGTTCCCCTAGGCATTGGACTTGGGAATAGAGTTTCAGGCAGAATCAATCAAAACAACCCCAAAGTGAAAAGTGGGCCTAGTGGGATTCATTCCAGCACTCAGAAGACAGGAACAGGTGTGTCCCCGTGAGTTCTGGGCCAGCCTGACCTGCTCTACGTTGTTCCATGACAACCAGGGGTATGCAGAGAGACCCTGTCTCCAAAACATGAAAGCAAAGTGTGCTGGGTGTGGTGGCCTGTGCCTGTAACCTCAGCACTGGAGAAGTTGAGGCTGGGCAGGAAATTCAAGGCCGCTCTGAACTACAAACCCTGTTTCAGGATAGCCTGGGGTACAACAATCTATCAAATAAAGAAGAGAAGCATCTAGATTTCTGCTGCAGTGAGTAGACACGCTGCAGAGGCTGGGGAGAGGTGCGGAGGAGCAGCTCTCCCAGGAAGTCTTGAGTGGGGGTGAGGGCAGCCCCAGTACTGGACTCAGGCTGAGTCTTCCTGCTTCTCCTGTTTATGGGATAGCATTTGAGACCCTAGAGAACTGGAGGGGAGTTGGCCAGGGGATCAGAGAAGCTGTAGCATTTTCTGGTGCCAAGAAAGCAGACATAATTCTCCACTCTTGCTTAGTTCCTTGGAAACCAGTTCTCTGTCCAGATCTCTGACCCTCATGGAGGCTGCTCTGGGGTCCTCAGCAGCTGCCCTCCCCCAGGGCCCTATCTGCACAGGGTGCTTACAGATGCCTGCACAGCCTGAGGGCAAGGCTCCCGGCAGGGCCTGTGAGGCCGAGGGAAGCAGGCTGCTGCACAGGCATCCCAGGGACCCCAGAGCTCTACTTTCCCACCCTGCTCTTGGCAGGAGAGTCCTCAGCAGGAGCCCCCCACCCCATCCCGCCCCAGCACCCCGCCTTCCCTGTTCAGCTCCATCCCTCTCCGTCTCCCCAGAGCGAGGAATGTGCTCAGGACACTGTGGGACTTGTTCCCAATCCCCTTCTAGCTCATTTCACCCAGGCTTTTACAAACTGGCCTCCATCCCGTGGTTGCTGTCTGAGTTTCGGTTCTAAAGGAGCAGACAGAGGCCCCTCCTCTCCACAATTCCTCATGCTTCACTTTGCCCCAGCTCCCCTCCCCCAGGAGGCTGTACCATGGAGGGTCAAGGAACCCTGGGGTGGGGGCAGGGTCCCCTGGACCCCAGTTCTACCACTGAGACACCAAGCACTATGGTGATGTCTGCCTATGTCAGGCCCAGGTTACAAGCCATTCATCCCTTCTCCTGGCCTTTCTGTTCACACTGGGCTTCTTGTTGGCAGTGCTAACAGGATCACTGATGCTGAATCAAACTGCTGTATCACCTGCTACCTGCCCTTCGTCATGGCGCTGAGCTGCCCTGCGTCACCAGCTGCTCTCTTCCTGACTGCCCAAGGCTTCAGACCTTGCTAGCTGCAGGTTGAAGGAACAGAGGCTAGGAAGGCATTTAATGAACTTTCCTTAGAAATGGAGGGGGCAAGCTGCACTTCCAGAAGCCCCCACAAACTGGGTCCAGGAAGGCCAGCATGTGGATGCAGGATGATCTCGTGCCAGGGTTTTTCTTCCTTTCCATAACCAGAGGGTCAGGACGCTGGTTAGAGGGAGCTTGGGTGTGTACCCTAATGTACCCCACTTCTTTTGGCGACTATTTGTCTCTATATCTAGTCTGGAGTCCTTGCTTGCTGATGCTTCTCTGGGTGAAACATGTTTGATTTCAGCCTGTGGCCTGGGGCATCATCTCAGTAGGACGGTGAGATAGACTGTAACAGGACTTGATGACACACCTCCCTAACAGTTACCTGACAGCCACCAAGCCCCCCACCGTGTGGCCAGAGAGGTATAGGAGGGAGACTCAGAAATGTACTGTGGTCTTCTCTCCCAAGGGCAGGCCATCTTCGATTCTAAAGTGGCTGAGGGCTGCCTGCTCTGCGCCTCCTCATCCACATTCGCGTGGTACGGCTTGAACTGCTGCTCTGTGGCCTGCCAGGCAGTGGCCATGCCTCACGGCAAACAGATCGTGGCTCTTCCTGAGCAGCCCTTCGGCCGCCTCCAGCCTCTGGCTCTCTGGAAAAGGGTAGAGCCCTCTGGCTCAGTTTGCCTTGAATAGTGGGGCAGAGAGACTGCGTCCTCCGCTGGGAGCAGAGGACAAGGGAGAGGCCTGACTGACAGGGCTGAGCCCTTGGGGGTCTTTTGGAGGAGTAAGGAGCACCTGCTCCCAGGGGGCCCCATCTGGGCTTCCCTGAGGGATCTCCTGGCCTCTGCAGCCCTCTGCTCCCCACTTGTGCCCTGAGGAGGTGCAGGACATTGCTGGCCCCAACTCCTCTAACCACTGAACATGAGCCTCTTTATTTCCTGCAGCTTTGAAGAGAGGGTCCACCAACAGTTTCTGTCTCCCCCAACCCCAGGAAAAAGAAAGGGAGAGAAGTCTTGAAAATAAACCCTGCAACAATCTTCAAGGAGAGACCTGTCCAAGGCCTTTAATCCCTTAATCCCTCTCAGATGGGCCTTGAGACGCTAATGGCTCTCCTAATTATTCCCTCCTATTTTCCCATAGCTGTGAGGACTTCTGAGCGCAGAGAACTTCTGAGTGAGGGATGAATGGACCGCCCATACCAAACCAGCTCTGAGTGGTTGGAGAGGTGGGGGGAGGGCCAGGAATGCCCAGCTGGGGTGTCAGGCTTCCCATGGCTGACACCCGGCTTCAAGACACAGTGGCGAGTTTAGGACAATGAGGCAGTTGGGGTCTGTCCTAGAGAGCCAGGTGTGGGACTGGGGTTCCTTCAATGTGAATGGCCCATTATTCGGCCAGAGCATAGTTGTTGAGGGTCTTTTTGTGACCTCCCTCCCTATAATCACCCTGGGAGGGAGGTGATGGTAAGGGTGAGGAGAGCCTCTAAAGCCTCCTTAGAGAACAGTTGGCCATTCAGGCCTTTGACTCTTCTTGTCTCCAGTAGTCTAGGATTCAGTGATCTCTGTATGTGGGGGGTTTAGGGCAACAGACATAGCCAAGATCTGGGGCCAGGCTCCTCCCCTTCAGTGTAGCCTTCTTTGGAAGATAGGCCACATTCCCAGCTACCACCATATCTTGGGCACCCAGAAGCCTTGTCTGACCTCTTCAGACATATTTCCTTTGGGGTCAGTCCTACCTAAGAGCAGCCACTGACCCTTGACTCTGGCCTTGCTCTGTCTTCATGCAACACCCCCTACAAACTCCTTGTGGGGTCAGCCATCAAGTCTGTTTTCCATAGAGCAAACACAGCAGTTAGGAGATTTGAGCTAGATCACTTACTCAAAGGCAGGTGGAAGACTGTGTGCCCTGGAGTCTTCAAACACCAGGCAAGGCATTTACACTGCCTTGGTCCCACCCCTCCACCCCAAATGCTCCTTCCCCTTCCTGTGATCATTGGGTTTGCTCTCCATGAAAGGAGACAGAACTTGGGAGGTGCTTGGGAGCGGCAGAGGGAGGAGGAAGACAGAGGCAGCCAGGTTTGCAGATCTTGACACTAGACAGTGGATCAGTGGTTACATGGGGGTTCCCCACACTGCTCCATTTTCCTGTGTATCGCCAAAATTTTTCTCAAGACAAAAGTTGGCTAAACCCCAACTCTCCTTATGTACCTGACTTTAAGCTGCAACTCAGAGCCGGCTTTCCCTGCCCTTCCCTTTTCTGCAGCATTTATACCAAGTGTTTGCTGTCTGCCGTTCTGATTCTTGTTGGTCTTCCTCACAGGTCAGAGGTCATGGGTTCCAGTGGCACAATTTTGAACAAGCTGCTAGCCCCAACCTGCCACTCCAGGGATTAGTGCAAGCCCAGATGACTTGCTGACTTAAGGCTCTTGCAGAATTGGCTCGGAGCAAGGCAGGGTCTTTCACATTCTTGGCCTGGGACCATAGCTGGAGGGTCCTTCCCTGGGGTCCTGCTGAGGCTGAGCCTCCAGGGTCTCATCCTGCACCACTGCTCACTTTGCCAGGCATCCACAGCGAGTGTGTCCACAGCGAGTGTGTCCTGTCAGGGCTGGGTGCAAGGGCTGGTGCCCCAAGGCCTCTTTATTCCCAGCAAGAGTGATGGCGAGGAGGTGAGGAGCCCCTGCCGTGAAACAGTCAACTTTGCAGGGCTGTTCTTGTTTCATAACAATCGTGAGAGCCACCATTGTGAATCCTCACTTCATGCCCTATGCCGGACCAAGCTCTGCACAGACATTAGCTTAGTTTGTTTTCCAGGAGCTCTGAGAAATATCTACTGTTTCCATTCCCATTTTTCTGACGAGAAAGGTAAAGCATCCTCTGGACATCTTTTGTCTTCAGCTCAGCTGTACAGACAGAGGAAGGGAAGGGTGAAGGGTGTCGGGGTTCAGAAGGGGGCAGTGGCACAGCATCTCCCTGGCTGGCAGCAGGCTTCTCTCTACTCACTCCCCAGGTCCCCAGGCAGGGACTCCCATAACCCTCTAGAGGCAGCAGAGAATGACCACCATTGCTGGCCCCATAGCTTGTTGGTTCTTCGGGATTCACCTGGTGAATTCAGGTGCTCACCCACAGTGCCAACTAGAGAGGCGGAGGGGGCCACTCCTGAGGACTCATGGGAGGATGGGGGAAGACCATAGGATGATGACCAAGTCCGCAGCCTAGGAGGTGACAAGGGTGGCGGGAGAGAAGGACTAGAAACATACTGGTTCCTCCCACTCCAAGCCAGAACAATAAGGTGGAGCCTTCCTTCTCCCTTCCTCCCCTCTCCTCCTCTTCCTTCTTTTTGTAGGAGAATAGTGTAAATTTATTAATGTGAAGTGAAAAAGATCTGAGTGTGGGAGGGGCTCCAAGAGAAGAGGACCTTACTGGTTCCTTTCAAATCCAGGGACCCCTGATGTCCTGACCGTCACAGTTGAACACTACCTGCTCCCTTTTAATGTATTTTTATTTTTATTTACTTATTTTGAGACAGAATCTCACTATATTACCTTGGTTGGCCTGGAACTTACTACATAGACCAGGCTGGCCTCGAACTCACAGAACTCTGCCTGTCTCTGCTTCCCGAGTGCTGGGATTAAAGGTGTGCACCCGATCCCAGACCACCTTCTCTAATCTTAGACAAAATCAACATATCTTAAATTAAACTGGGCTTGGAGGGTAGCTCACTGGTAGAAGGGTGGACTGGCACAGGCAAGACATTCTATCCCCAGTACAAGAAAAAGTCATTTTTGAATAAGCACTCATTTCACAGGGGACAGAAGAGCCCTATTTACCTGTTTCTCATTGGGCTCCCAGAACTCCTGCTCTCAGGCCTCTTAGCTATAAAAGGAAACAATCACCCCCGGACCAGAGTGTCCATATATGCCCTGAATGTATGGGGAGCAGCTGCTATTGCTCAACTCTCAGGGGAAGCCAGCAGGCAAAGAGAAGACTCCAGATGAGTCACAGGATTGTTGGTGGGCAGAGAGAGGGCACAGTGTGTGCAGATGATCGGAGATGGGACACTGCCATGTTTCCAGGACTGTAGTGTCCTTTTAGTATGTGGGCAAAGAGGAAGCATGCAGACCGGCTGAACTAGACTCCCACGGTCTGCAGTCAACTGCAGACTGCGCTCTCTCAGCACCCAGAGAGGGTATGACTATCTGTCTCTCCCTAGGAAGGAGGAGGGATCTGAAAAGGGCCAGCCCTGGTCAGAAAGACCCCTGATATCTCCTTGGCTAGTGTGCTGGCCTGGGTTTGGGCAGGGATTCCCCAGACTTGACTGTGTATCTGGGAGGCTCAGTGAATCCTGACACAGACCATGTGCCCAGTTAGTGCTGCAGTTATGGCGGCCTGCCTGTCTCCCTGCCTATGTGGTAGGGACCCGGCACCCTCCTTGCACAGGCTGGGCTCCCATCAGGCACTTCTTCCACCTAGGTTTTCCGGGTGGGCACAGGTAGGAGCAGAGCACGTGACTGTGAGCTTGAGCCGCTTCAAGAGAGGGAAAGACACTCCTGCCTGGCCCCTCATTTCTGCACCTTCTCACTCAACACCCCACTCGTTACAGACCCACAGCCAGGCCCTGGTTCACACCACCAGCATTAGATGGCTAGCACAGCCCCACCCACCTGCTCCAGCCCCGCACTTGGGTTCAGCTCTAATCCCTTAATCTCCCTCCACTGCCGGCTGGCTCTGGGGTTTTTGCCCTGCAGAGCCTCTTCCCTCCCTTTCTTCCCCCAATTAGGGCCCCTTTTTTTCCACAGAGAGCCCCTTTCTAGCCTGAGGCCTCCTGCCTACAAGAAGTAAGACTCTGTGCTGTCTCTGGTCTTGAAGTGAGTGGCTCCTTGTGACCGTTTTACTCCACCTAGAAGTCTTTCCATAGGGGAGGCCGCCATCCTATGACCAGGACTGGTCTGGGGATGGTCTGGGACAAAGGCTAGGGTGTCTAGGATTGGCTCCTCCTGCCTCTTTGTCTCTTCTTGTTCCAGTTTCTCTGCGTTCTCTGGAACTGTCTTCCTTGGCCCCTTCATAATGACTTCTGTTTTCTTTCAATTCATTCACATTGCCTGGGCCAGGAGCCACCAAGATCTGTCACCGTGGAATTTAGGCCAGAGTTCTGATTGGATAGATATCTCTTAGGAGTGACCTAATGTTGACCCCCTGTTCTCAGAGCCTTAGAGCCCCTCAGCCACAGAGGGGTGAGCAGAACCTCAAGGGTATGGAGAGGGACAAGGTGACCCAGCATGCAGGCCTATCGGAGGCATCCTGGGAAAGGCCTGTTACTGTCTTGTTTGTCCTCAGATTTTCAGTCAGTGCTGAGGGCTTCCAGGGCCTGGGGGAAGGACCTGTACTCATCCCTCTCTAAGGCCAGTGGGCTGAGATTGGACAGAGCCCGGCACCAATGCCCAGCTGCTGTCCGGAGTTCCCACAGCTCTGGTGCCAGTGTGTGAATGAGGAAGTGTGGGGAGGGTGTGAGAGATGGGACTCCCCACCATCTTTTGGCTGGGATCACAGCCAAAACCCTGAGGCTCCAGGAAATGATGGAAATGGGGAGTAGCCATGGGGGTGGTGGGGGCCGACTGGCAACTCCTGCTGGATGAATGGATGACAAGGCCCTCTCTTCCCCAAGGCCTCTCCACAAAGGCCTTGGCTACACCGTTGAATGGGAAGCAGCAGAGAAGGGAACTGGGGCCACCCGAGGAAAAGCAAAGTTGTTCCCAAAGGCCTCTGCACTCCTAGGAGAAGGCCCTGAGCAGGGTTCCTGGCCTGGGCTCAGGCCCAACTTTGGCTTGGGTCTGCTGAATGAAGGGACAACTTTCTTAGCCTTTCTGGGTCTAAGTTTCTCCTGCCCTGGTTGGTGTTCCCTCCTCTGGGATTCTTTGCCTCTACTGACAGAAGTTCTTGAGGTTATGCAGGAAGAGCCGCTCCCGCTCCACTTTGGGCAACATGGCCTAGGAGGCATCTAAGTTGCTGAAAATCAGTGAGTGGGGACCTGGGATGCGAGCTGTGGCCTGCAGGAGCCCTTGAATTCCCCAGGCCTGTCTGCCCAGGGCCCAGCGGTATCACCAGGATCCAGTGACACCTGGGACCAGGTGAGGCCTGGCCAGCACAGCCGCTCTCCCAGGTTCCTTTCATCTGCTGCCCTGTACACCCGCAGAGCTGTCTGCCAGTGCATGGTTTCTGAGCCTGGGCACTCTCCCACCGTATACCCCCATGGCTCTCGCCTCACCACCGTGCCAGCAGCCTCTCTATATCCTTTTTCATCTCTAGTTCATTCCCAGACTGACCATTTTTCTTTGGTTAGTCCTTCTTGAAGTCTAACCTTTCATTGAAGGTTGCCCCTCCCTAGGGGCTGGCCTCTTTCCCAAGCTACCCTACAGCTGGAACCCAAGGGGAAAGGGAGGGGTGGCAGGCGCTATGGTAACCCTGAGAAGAGAATGCCTGCTCCGGGCTCATCTGCATGCAGACAGGCTCATCTGCATAGACTCAGTGGGACTCGGAGAGCATACACTTGAGTGAGTGACTGCCTGGTCCCACCCACTTCAGTGGGGGGGGGGAGAGCTGCTTTCTGCCCCCTTGCCCTCCTGACCCTGTCTGGGTCTGCCTAGGTCTTCCCTCTGTAGCTGCCTCCTGCCTCTTCTTGCCTCTGTCGGAACCCCTTCCCTGGTCTGGTGAGAGGACTCCTCATCCCTACCCCTCCTCTACAGGCCCCGTGAGCTCCCTAAGGAGCAGGCACAGGATGGGCTCAGTACTGGTCACCATTTCCTACCTGAGGTCCCTGGAGACCGGTGCTGCAGCCTAGCAGGAGGGGATGGCCAGTTTTCATTTGTCCAAGCAGGAAGCTACCCTTGGGGTCACAGTGGGTCCGGGCAAGGCTGGCCTTGGAAAGAGCCCCTGAAATGGACCAGGAACACCTAGAATCCTGGTCAGACCCCAAGCTCGGTCTCAAGGGCTTTTCGGACACTGATGCGCTGAGGACCCTGCAGCTGGTCCTTTCCCTCCAGAGCATCAGCTCCTCTGTAAAATGAGGAACTGGGCCAGACCAGGGCATCCCATGCAGGGTTAGAACCCACGGTCTGAACGTGAAGGCAGGCGCCTTACTCCTGAGCAGGCTAAGATGACTCTGGAACAGCCATCTTTGGGTGGTGGAGAAACACTAGTGTTAGGTGTGTGTGTGAGTGTGTCAGTGCAGGGATGGTGGTGGAGAAACACTAGTGTTAGGTGTGTGTGAGTGTGAGTGTGTCAGTGCAGGGATGGTGGTGGAGAAACACTAGTGTTAGGTGTGTGTGTGACACGCAGGGCTGCTGGTGGAGAAACACTATAGTGTCAGGTGTGTGTGAGTGTGAGTGTGTGTGTGTGACACGCAGGGATGCCGGTGGGGAAGCAGTGTATTGTGGGGTGCAGTGGTGTGGAGGCACAGGGCATGCACAATTTTTGATTCCTGTGGATTATCCCTGGGTGGTCTTGGAAATAATGGCTGCCTCTTAAGAAGGAGGGTGGATGGTTAATGGCACCTCCTTTTCTCTTTGTGTTGTTATCACCCATGCCGTGTGTAACAGCATATTTTCTGTGTTTAGACAAATCTAGGATTCGAACTGTAGTTTTATGAAGGGATTGTGCTCACACAGGAAAGACAGGTGGCATCAGAGCTTGAAGCATGCAATCTGGGCCCTGCTCATACTCAACCCTCGTCTCCTAGAGGGTGGGAGTGTGTTTGATGTGGGTGATACAGGGATCCAAGATCAAGGACAGAGCCCTAGCTTCTTTCCTGGCTCCTCCATGCTCCCTTGATCTCTGTCAGTTCTTGTGGCTGAGAAGCCCTGCTTGTGGTCTGTCTTGCTAGCCCTAGACAATTCCTTCGGTGCCACTGAGAGCATCGAGAGAGAATTACAGCTTGGGCCAGTGTGCTCCTCCTTGTGGAGCATCTACCTCTTGCCTAATGTTCCCTTCACTGGGAGGCAAGTTTATTGCTCTGATGATCTTGAAACACCTTCTCAGGAAGTTGTAGGCTAGCAGGAAGGGTGTAGGTGGGGGAGCTGTCCTCATACCACCCTAGTCCTGGTTAGGCTTCAGGGAGCCCCACCTGGAGACCCCAGCACACCATAGGCACTACTGCTGTTCCATCCACAACACTCTTTATTGGACATGGGATAGGATTTAGGGATGCAGTCGAGAGACAACAGGAGAAGCAGATGGGCCAGCTGGCTGGAAGTGGCCAGGTAAGCAAGCCCTCATTCATTCCAGTGCTCCGGGGAGAGCTGCGAGTCCCTCTCTGAAGTCTGGGAACACATTTTGCCTTGCAGGGGAGCGCAGGGTGAGGTTTCAGGTCTTCTCTGACCTGCAAAGAGAAATTGTCCAGAGTGGGAAAAAGGCCTGTTACCTCAGCATAGGGGAACCAAAAGCAGGAGGATTGCTCTAAGTTCTAGGCCAGCCTAAACTGTACAATAGGACCCCATATCAACACACACACACACACACTCTCAGACACACATTCAAATACATATGAACACTCACACTCACAACACATACTCATGCACACTCACACTCATGAGTAAGAGTACTCTTTGAACTGAGACCTCAGTTAGGAGCACACGTAGGAAAAAGTCCCCTGTAGTGTGGGGACAGCAGACAAGAGGCCTGCTGTAAGCATCTCCACCGGGCCACCCCAGAGCACCAAGGGCAGAATGTCCTGGATAAGGCTCAGATGCCAAGGATTCTAGAACTACGGCCAGAGCCCAGAAAACTTGATTATGAAGGCAAGAGCCGCGTAGGGGTATCTGACTTCAACAGCTGGATAGCGTCTTTTCCAGGCCTGCCTTCAACTCCTGCAAATGGCAGAGCTTTCCTCGGAGACTCCTGTGCCATTGGGTCTGGATCACTGAGCTCTGGTCTACAGCTGAGCTCGGAATTTGCCCCACAGGAAATCAGCATTGGGAAGGAGGGAGGGAGCCCCGTGTGAAGCACGGCGACCTCTGATTCTTCCTGTGGACCTGGATCTCACCCCGGGCAAACTAACTGTGACAAAAGCCAAGCAGTAGCCAAATTTAGGAACCTTTACCCACCTGCTCCTCAGCCTGCACCCCCCCCCCCCCAGGGATTCTCTGTGAAACAGTTCTGGCTCTCCCGGAACTCGCTGGAACTCACAGAGATCTGCCTGCCTCTGCCCCTGAGTGCATGGCTGGCCTTCACTTCTAACAAGGGAATTCTGGGAAGAGGAGGGGATCTCAGCCCTGTCCCTGTGTCACCAGCTCCACTCCCTGTCACCCACCTGTAGCCTGGAGGCTCCTCAGCCTATCTCTCCTCGGTTGCTCTCCCCTCACCATTGCCAGCCCTTAACTTTGACCTTTACTGGAGGAACTGGGCTGAGAAGTCTGTACCTGCAGCGTGCTTCTGAAATACTCCACCCCTAAGGTAATGACTACACTGATAAACTTTGGTTCCTCTAGGCTTGGGTCCCAGGTCACCTACAGGCCGTCAGAGTGCTCCCCCATCCCCAAAGTTATTGCCTGACTGCCTCCATATTCCCCTGCTCCTTCTCCCATAGCTGGCTGGACCTGGAGGGACCAGCAGGAGAGGCTGGTGTGTGGCAGAGCCTGAGAAAGGGTTGTAGATGGGACAGGGGTAGAGCCTACCCTGGCTGGGGAGGAGCAATCCAGATGACAGGGTCAGCCAGGGTCTCCTAGCAACAGTAAAGTGGCAGGGAGCTGGGAACAATGATATCATAAATTACCCAGCCCTCCCACCCAGCCCCCTCTTGCAAGGTCCTTTCCCTCCCCACCTGCCTCTCAGCCAGCTGGCCCTGCCCAGCACCACCGCTCTCCCAGCCAGGCAGCCGGTCCTCACCTTCAGCTGGTTGATAGGAGGAGGACTGAGTTCTCAGGGACCAGTTGGAGCCTTCTCAGGAGCCCTAAGGTCCCATCAACCGGCCTAGGAAATGGCCCATGCTGGCTGCAGGCTCCCTAGGGTGCTGATAGGGGAAGGAAGGAACGTTCCAAAACATTGGGAACACTGGATGGAAACCCCCGTGGCTTTTAATTGTTTTTATTACATTTTGGGGGGTGTGTGGAGGCCACGGTGCATGTGTGGAGGCCAGATGACAACTTTTAGGAATCAGCTTTCTCCTTCCACATAGGGGTCAGGACATTAGTGCAAGTGCTTCTACCCACGGAGCCATCTCACTGTCCCCACACCCGAGTCTTTAAGGGGCACTTAAACTTCATACCAAGTTAACTAAGTCTCAGTTTCCATTTCCCACATCAAGGGACAGGAATTGCTTTAGACCCCGCCTTACCTTCATCTCGTCCGTGGTGAACTAAGAGCTGGTGTGACAGCAAAGATGGTGACTGGATGGGTGGTCAGGAAACAGGATCTGCCCCCCTGCCTCTCCACCCCCCACGTCCCTGGCAGCTGGAGATTGAACCAGGCAGCGCTGGCTAGGCAAGCACTCTGCCACGGAGCCACAGCCTCGGCCTAGACACAGGATCTGAACTTCTGGACAAACTGAATAATGTCTAACGCAGAGCCGGACGGAGTGGCCTATCTTGGTCATTGACATTTTTATTTCGTTGAGATAGAGTCTTACACCATGGCCCAGGATGTCTTTGAACTCATAATCTAGCCCTGATTTTGGGATTACTCATGTGTGTTACCATATACGGTCTCTGTGGTGCTGGGGAGGGCCCAGGGCTCGTGCATGGACAATCACACTACCAACCGAGCTATAGCCTTAGTCCTGGACATGATGATTAATTTGGTTTGTTTTATTAGAGACAGGGTCTCACTATGTAGCTCTGGCTGTCCCGAACCTTGCTAAGGTGACAAGGCTGGTCTTGAACTTTCAGAGATTCTCCTGCCTCTGCCTTTCAAGCACTGGGATTAAAGGAATGTGTCATCATACCAAGAAATTTGGTATGCTTTTGAGACCAAGGTCTAACTCTGCCCAGGCTGGCCTCATACTGACCATTCTTCCGCCCCAGCCTTCCAGGGGCTGAGATTACAGCTGGGAGGCCCCACGCCTGGCCTTCCTGGCCATTTGCAAACACCAGATAGTGATACGAATTTTTAAGGACCTGTCTCCTGTCCTTCAGGAGCCTGGTAGGAAAATCCAGAGAGGAGGTAGTGCCCTGAGTACAAGATGGCAGCCAGTTGTCATAGCAACAGCGGAAGGAGTCTGGGTGGCTGTGGGGGCGGAGCTGGTATGCCAGCTGGTGCCAGATGGACAATCCGGCAGAAGGCAGCCCAAGCAGGTGAAACTCCACCATGCTCAGGTTCTCCTCCATATGCCAGCCTTGGCCTGATCCTCCCTCCCGTTCTGGAGGCCCCCAGTGCTCTTGATGAGGGCGAAGGCCAGTGCCATTTCTCCCTGACTCTTGCTTGCATGACAAGGGACAACTGAAGACCTGCCCTGCTCGGAGTATCTCTGAACCATGGGCCCAAGGGTCCCGACAGATTCAAAAGTAGCTCACTGCTGACCATTCCAAGGGCCAGAGGATCAGAGGCTGGAAGCCTGTGGGGCAGGGCTTGCAGGTCCTCATTCATTTCGCTGAATAGAGACTCACTCCATAGTGCCTGGCTTGTGCTGCTGTGGAGAACAGAGACAAGCGAAGGAGTGGGATCAGCTGTAGGAAATCTGGGAGCAGACCTCCTAGTTACTAGATCACTAGTACCAGCAAGATGCCACCCTCTAACACAGACCTGAGACCCAGACAGCTCCAGGCACTGGACAGGGACCTAAGGGGACTCCCAAGGCCCAGGCTTCTGGGAGACTGTTGCTTCAATTCCTCCTCCCTCCTCTTACTGTGTCCCTCAACATTCAGCATTGAACACTGGACATTGCACGCTACCCTGCAAACGGCTATAAAGTTAGGCCCCAAAGGCATTGATAACTTGCCTCTTAATCCTCTACTAGCAAGTGAGGGAAGCCGGACCCTGTGTCCTGACCATCTGCCCAACCCTAACTCAGTCTTTTGTTGTCCTTCCTGTAGACTAAGCCCTTGATCTGCAGTCATTCTGCTGTTTAAAGTGTTCCAAACCCAAAGAGCAATTAGAAGGGCCGGGTAGTCAGTGAGGCTTGCTGATGAGGGAGAGGGAGGCCAGGAAAGAAGCTGTGTAAAGCCTGGCATCTTGCTTACAGGGCAATCTGTGAACCAGCAGCACTTCCTCTGCTCCCCTTGCTCTCAGAGAACCCCCTCAGCACCTCCCACTTTCATTAGCCCCTCCTTTCCAGTCTAGCACAAGTTGGCCTTACAGCCCTTGACTTCTTAAGTCTTTTGGTTTTTAACATGCGAGCCCAGAAACCATCACGTTGTACGCATGTGAGCCACCTGGAAGTTATGCACAACCTCTTGGCCAGGTGCCCTGTTCTAGCATCTCTGAGCCTATGGCTGACTTCCTCGAATCCTCACCATTAAACAAGCCTCCCTGCTTCAGTATCTAAGGCTCCACTTCCTTTGAGGGACAGGCAAGTCCCCAAATATACTTTTTCTTTCTGACAGCTACTTCCCACCATCTACCTCCCCAAGGTCTCTAATGCCTTGCAAAGCTGCTTGAGTATCCTCCAAGACGCCACTGGGCACATTGCAGGGCAACCACTCGCTTGAGCTGAGTTGTGTCTGCTTTCCCACCAGCCTGCCCACTCCACAGGGCCATACCTCGCATGAATGAGGTGTTCAAAAAGCCTTCTGACTGTAGGAGTCGACCTGGAGGCATAAGGGAAAGGAAGGCTTGGACACATGAGTTGGAACAGGGAGGGAATGACAGGGTTTGGTGAGATGGGTTTGGACACGGGGCAAAGCCAGACAGTGCTCAAGGTTTGAGCCTGGGGCTAGAGAGATAGTTCAGGGATTAAGAATACTTGCTCTTCCAGAGGACCTGGGTTAAGATCCCAGCACCCACATGGCAGCTCACAACTGTCTGTAACTCTTGCTCCAGGAGATTCAATGCTTTCTTCTGACTTCTGTGGGCACCAGGCATATATGTGGTGCACATATATACATGCAGACATTTATATACAGAAACTAAAATGAACCCCCAAAATTAAAAACTAAAAATTTGAACCTGAGGATCTACAGGTTTAGAGGAAAGAAAACAAGGGTGTTTTCTTGGGCACAAATCACACTAGTGAGCAACTGGACTCCCTGATAGGAACCCTCTTGAGCTCTGCCACCCCAGAGTAGAAACACAGCCACCTCCCAGTGTTCTTCACAGTAGAACCTGGGCACATGTGACCGTTTCTGGCTCCAGGCTTGGGTGTGTGAGCTAAGGACAGGACGCTGGACAGTGGGTAGGATGTAACTCTGTTCTTCTGAATGGACCAAACTTAAGGAGATAGTGAGAGTTTTCACCGTCAGCAGATGGTGGTAGAAGAGGGGGACATCTTGTGTGGAGCTGGCTGACCCAGAGGGCTGAGTGAATGAAACCAGGAACAGTCTGTCGGCTAGAGCACAAAAGCAAGGCCATTGCAGCGGCTGGGAAGAGCAAATCGGCCTGGAATTGTCCACAGAGGGAGGACAGGGAAGTCTGCTGGCCCTGGAGACGCTGTGAGTGGTCTTCTTAGAGAAGGCACAGTTTCCAAAGAGCTGGAAGACAACAGTGGCCAGACTGCTAATGAGCAGGGTCCTTCCACAGCCCTCAGACCTCCTAGCTGCTGGTCTTCTCAACCCTGATTCTTCTAGCTCCCCTTTGTCGTCACCCCCAGTCTTGAGTCCTCAGGATCTGTACCCAGTGATGAGCTTCTCTACCCTGCTGCTTAGATGCCAAACCTCATAGTTCTTCTGGGGACACCCCCTCCTTACTTCTCCCCCCCTTTATCTCCCTTTTTAATGCCACTGATAGCAACATTCAGGTCTGTCCCTGGTCAACCAGGAATTCTTCCCTGTAGTATCATTCTCCTGCAGGTCCACCACCGGGCCTGGCTCTCAGCCCACGCTCTCCAGTCGGCCATTTTCTAAGCGCCAGCTACCTAAGATGGCGGCTTCCCTCTTCCTATGTCTCCACTCCCACAGCCACA
Source organism: Alexandromys fortis (assembly GCF_014885135.2). NCBI lineage: Eukaryota > Metazoa > Chordata > Mammalia > Rodentia > Cricetidae > Alexandromys > Alexandromys fortis. The sequence continues at coordinate 1,364,506 of NW_026068045.1, read as the reverse complement.
CATCCCACCCGGCTTTCTTTCTGAAGCCTGATTCCAACAAGGTGGGGGGCCCCGACTGAGAAGCCAAGGCCGGAGGAAGCAAGAGAAAGAAAGGACAAAAAGGCAGCCCCTTGGCATCTCTCTTTGGCATTTGAGTTCAACCCAGGAGGGAGGGCAAAAGGGAAGAAAGAGAGTAGTATGAGTTTTATTTCTACCCTCTTCCTGCCACCTCCCCGCCAGCTCTCCCCCCACACTCTGATGAAAACAAAATCTCTCCCTTTCTCGCTTCTCCACCCCCCCACCTCTTTTTTCCTGGCTTCTACCATGAGCCTCCTGCAATGCAAATGAACTGTATTATGCAAATATATGCAAATAAGGCTTAACGAGCGGAAGGAGGGGGCAGAATGCCTAATGAGTAATGGCGAGGGTACAGATGGAGAGTGTCAGGAATGGCTCCCTCCTCCTTTCAGTTCCCACAGCCTGGAGGTTTGCTAAAGGTAGCAGGTGTCCCTTATTTCTGGGAAAGTGGAGAAGCCCAAGGTCCCAACACAGCCTGTCACTTTAGGTCAGGAGTCCGGGGTCGGAGACCTCGAGGAGAGAGGGGTGAGGTAGAGGTTCCAACACAGCCTGTCACTTCAGGTCAGGAGTCCTAGGTTGGAGACCTCGAGGAGAGAGGGGTGAGGTAGAGGTCCCAACACAGCCTGTCACTTCAGGTCAGGAGTCCTAGGTTGGAGACCATGAGGAGAGAGGGGTGAGGTAGAAGGCGTAGGTGCCCACTGTGTATTCTCGCCTAGATACTGGATCTACCAACCTCCCTGCCCTGTGGGCCTGGTTCTGGGTGCTGAGGATGGGGCATGCAGAAGCATGGCTTGGCTGTACATTAGAAAAGAGGGTTGGGTCTCAGGGAAGATTCCCAGGCAGACCCAGGTTTCTCCTAGAGATGGGGGTGAGAGCTCTTTTTGTGTGCTTTGGGGTTGGGGGTTGGGTTGGTTACTATGACAACATAGCATAGAACACCCACCTCCCCAACATTCAGCCCCAGAGGACTTAGGGGTTGGGGGTGGATAATGGATTGACACCCCTTGATGCCCCTGCCACCTGGCACTGCCAGTCGGGGATGGCAGCATCAAATATGAGAGAAAGGCCCTTTGTTTCTAGGCTCACGGTGTTGGGGGAGCAAGCATGGGCACACAGAAGGGCCTTTCCCAGGCCCTGTTCCAGTTTGCATGACTCCTGCTGGCCTCCGGAGACTCCTGGGGCCATCCACTGGCCTCTATTCCCTGGCAGATGGTGCCCCTTGCCTTTCCTGCTAGGTAACCCTGCCCCCATGCCTTCTGCAGGGTTTTCCCCTCAAGCCTTCCCAGACAGTGAGAACAGTCAGCCCCACCTCTTCCTGGTTCTCATGGCTACTTCGCATTCCCAGACATGCATCCTGTCCTTCTGTGTGTAAGGTCCCTTTTGCGACTCCTGCCAAAACTGGGCAAGGAGATTCCTAAAGGGGGAATCAGATTCAGAAAAGGTTAGGCTGGATTCAGGAGCCTGAGCCAAGTTTCATCCGCCAGCTGTGGATGATCTCTCTCTCTCTCTCTCTCTCTCTCTCTCTCTCTCGCTCTCGCTCTCGCTCTCGCTCTCGCTCTCGCTCTCGCTCTCTTTCTCGCTCTCTTTCTCGCTCTCTCTCCCCTACACCCACAGAGTTATATATGACAGAGGGTGAGTGAGGTTGGCTGAGACTCCTTTAAGCTTTAATTAACTGTACATTCTATGTCTTCCATGACTCACATGGAACCCTTCCTACCAGGACTGTCATTCACTGTCCTCACCAAATCCAAGCCCAGTGTTCCTGGGGCTGCCATGCCACACCCCTTAACCTCTCTCCTGAGACTTAGGCAGATCCAGAATATTGTGCTGGAGTCTGCAGGGATGGAGATCAGAGGATCTCCCCGCTCCTAAAGGGGTCAGCGGACTCACTCACCGCTGGGAGCTGTCCATGGTGCTGGATGTCACTGGTCCTCGCATCCTTGTCCACAGGGCAGAGAGAGGGCGGGAGGGTGGAACACCCACCCGCCCAGGGGAGAAGCTGAAGGGAAGAGAAGCAGAAACATTTGGATACTGTAAGAAAGACAAAAGGCAATTTTGAAGGAAGTCTCCCTGCTATTGGAGGGGAGGAAAGCGCTGGTGTCAAGGAGACCTGATCTTCCCGCCCCTTCATCCTAGATCTTCAAGCTCAATGCTCCTCAGGATCCTTTTGAAAAATTCACAGGCACATGCAAGGCTGAGTCAGTGCTTCTACCCTTGGGGAAGAGCAGGGCTGAGGTCAAAGGCAGACCTTTAAATTCCATTCTAAGTACTAAAGTCTCCACAAGTAATTTAGTAATAAAGATGAACAAGAGATTCACCTGCCGAAAACATTATAGATATAGCAGGAGGCTGGGAGGAAGGTGAGTGTGTGGTCTCTAGACAGAGATGAGACTGTATCCATGGTGCAGATTCCAAGCTTTCGCTCTCTCTCTGATTTTTGGGCTAGGCCAAGCCCAGACATCTGTATGGGAGTGGAGGGTGGTTTTAGTGAGTAGCCAAGTCTAGAAGTCCTGGTCCAGAAGGAGGCAGATAAGAAAGGGTGTCTGAGCTGCTGAGGGAGAGGTACCCTTACTGAAGGTAAGGACAAGGAAGAGAGAGGCGTAGGGAGAGGGACCCTGGGTCCAGTCTAGGCCCAGTCAGGTGCATGCTTGTCTCTTCTATATGTGGAAACTCAAATCATACAAGACAATGGGATATGCAGTATGGCCACAGGGTGCGATCACAGGGACACGGGGAATGGGTGTCACAACCTGAGGATAAGCTATTCCCCGCAACCAGAGGGTCCCAGGGAGGCAGCCAAGGAAGGTAAACAGCAACAATGGTCCCTTTCAGTGTCCAGACTCCAGCCCTTCAGTCCAATTAGTAGACACAGCAAACAGCAATTCAGCCGCCTTCAGCTGCTGTCATAACAAGCTCAGAGCTGCCTTAATGGGGGATTAGGGTAGGAGGAGGGTGAGCCTGGGTGGCAAGGAGCCTCCCTTTTTTCTCACCTCTCTCCTAGCTAAAAACACTCCCACCCACCCTTCCTTTCATAACCGTGAGTCCCCCATTCTCCTCAAAAGCCCCAAATGTTCCCTCACTTCCCTCTCCTCCTCCCCTGCAGTGATTTGAAGCCACCATTAACCTAAACCCACTTATCTCCTGGGGGAGTTGGCCCATCTTGCCTATTGGTACAATAACCCCATCTCCTCTATTGTGGGGTCTTTTAAAAATTATTTTCTTAGCCAACGTCTCAGTGTAAACAAGCTGGCCTTGAATTCTGGATCTCCCTGCCTCAGCCTCCTGAGTATTTAAATTATAGGCATGACCCACTAAGCCCAGCTCCTGCTTTTAGTAACTTTAGAATTGAGGTTTAATGTAACTATTGCTTGCACATTATGTGTAGGTCGGGTTACCAGCCACATATGTGCTTCCTTAGAAAGAACACAAAGTCAGACATGCTTGTGATCCCAGCATTGGAAGGCTGAAGCAGGAAGACCACGATTAGTTCGAAGCTAGCCCTGTCTACCCTGTGAATTCTAGGCCAGTTTGGGGTGAATGTGAAACTGTGCTCCAAAATGTGACAGAGAGATGTGGGTGGGAGGATGACTATGGATAGTGACAGGAGCCCTAGCTCTTCTAACAGGCTGCCAGAGGGTGCCCGCCCTGGTCTCCTTTAGTCGCACACAACCTGGGCGGCTTGAAGGTAGTGTGTGCGTGCCATGCCTAAGACCAGAATTCCATGTCAGCCTCACAGAACAAAACCAAGTTTTTGTTGTTGTTGTTTTGTTTTTTTTTTTTGGGGGGGTTATCTTTGTTTTTTATTTTATTTTATTTTTGAAAAGGTCTCACTATGTAGCTCTGGCTGTCCTGGAACTCACAGAGATCTGTTTGTATCTGCCTCTGAAGTGCTGGGTTTAAAGGCGTGTGCCACTCCCAACTCAACAAGACCTTTGAGATGCCTAGAAGGGCCTGGGGATGTTGGATCTAGGTAATCAAGTAAAATTGATTTAGTTTTAGCTGGTTATTTACAAGGAAACTGCCTTCAGCTGCCCGACTGAGAGCTTTACAAAAGGACATAGGACAAGGGCCTGAAGAAACGTGGGCCAGGAAAGTAGCTGAGAACCTGGAGAAAGGCTCAGTGGTTAGAAACCCTGACTGCTCTTCCAGAGGACTCAGGTTCGATTCCCAGCACTCACATGGTAGCTCACAACCATCTGTAACCCCAGTTTCAGGGAATCCAGCATCTTCTTCTTGCCTTCAAGGATACTACATATATGGTGTATAGACATACATGCAGGCAAAGCACCAACACACACAAAACAAAAACAAAACTTTTTTCAAAAACTCTTGAAGAGAAGAAAGGAAATCAGATGTGAATCTGTTGGACTGGACGGAGCAAACCTTGAAGAACACAGACAGCAGCTATTAAGCCCAGGCAGTCTGTGGCTCCACAAAGGAGGTTCTCAGCTGGGTAGTGGTGGAGCCAGACTGCCAGAGGAAACAGTTGTCTTGCGTAGTTCACTTGGGTAAGCAGGGTGCAGTACCGATACAGAGAAGAGAGGGTTGATGAGCCGGCGCAGTGGCTCAGGCCTGTAATTTCAGCATTTGGGAGGCTGAGACAGGAGGATTTTCATGAGTTTCACATAAGACTGTGTTGTATTCTGTCTCAAAAACAAAAGAGAGACCCAGGGAGATATTTCAGTGGGTAAAGGTGATCACTACCAAGCCTGGCACTCAAGTTCCTCCCCTGTGCCCACAAGGTTGCAGGGGAGAACTGACTCCCAGAAAATGTTCTCTGACCTAAAATGCATGACTACAGACACAAAACAAGTAAAAAGTTCAAAACAGATATTTTCCTAAAACATAAAGGAGAGGAGGGGACTTCAGGTATCACTATGATCGATTGCATTTAGTAAACTCCAGCTGTTTTCTGTGGGTTTTGCCTGCCCACATCCTAGCTCACCAGGGAGCTGTACACACCCAACCTCCCCCCAATCCCCACACTGCTGACTGCCCACAGTGAGACAGCTGTACTTCACAGTCACCGGCTGCCCTGCTGAACCCCACCCACGCATCCACCCCACCAACACAACCACAGTGTGCACTTAAAGAAGACACAAGCCCTGAAAATCCACAGCTTCCCTTCCCTAAAACCTTCTATTCTCTTGGGGAGCCTGTGGTCCAATGTGCTCGTGGGAGACCATAATATAAAACCATTGTGGTTAGCAATTGAGGCTCTAAGTCTCCTGGGGATGGGCCCCTGGTGTCCAAAATACACATTTCTTTTTAATTTTTTTTTGTTTTGGTGTGGGCATGTGAGGAGGGTCTAGGCTGGCCAGAAACTTGCTACTAGACAAGAATGACCTTGAATTCCTGGTCCTCCCTCCTCTGCTTCCCAAGTGCTGAGATTACAGGCCTGACGGAGCCCTGGCTGCCCTGGAATTTTTTAGGTACCCTGGGCTATACACTAGCAATACCATACAGAAAATATTAAAAACAATAAAGATAAGAAAGCGTATTTTTACTGGTGCTTCTCCTCTGCCCACAAAAATTCCTAATAATTTTCTTCTTCTCTCTACTTCCCTCCTCCTCAAACCCAGCTGGATCCCTTGGGTCTCACTTTCTCTATCTAAGACAGTCCATGGAAGGAGCTTTGGGCATTGAGCTGTTGAGTAGCTTCAGCTGCTCACTTGGGTCTCTGTCACCTGGGCTAAAAGCACTCCTTGGCAGCGGCAGATGGTGAAAATGAGAAAGAGGGTATGTGGCTCTGAAGACCATTAGCCCAGCCTAGAACAAGCTCCTCTTCTCAAGAGCCTTCTACCTCCCCTCATAACCAAACAAAACAAATTCCAAGCTTAAAACCACAAGAGGCCGATAGATTCTCCCACCCCAAAAGGCTAAAGGAGACACACAAGGGCAATGGACTCCCAAAAGCTCCAAATTTTGAATTTGAATTCTCCAATACTTCTCCTACATAATACAAAATTGAATCATAATCTTCTAGGTGTAAAATCAAGTCCTGGGAAAAAGGCACTGGAGTCTGGGCAATGACATTTCGCCCAGTTTTTCTGCCTTTTTTTTTTTTTCCTATCCTTACAGCCCGTTGTCTTCAAGGGTCAGGTAGTCAAGTCCAGTCCAGAGCTGTAGGAATGTAGCTGAAATTCCTAGCCCTGGTCACTCTCGGTAGACCATCTTCTCCACGTAGAAACCCTCTTTTACTAAAATATTTAGGTCAGGCCAGATAAATAGATTCTTTTTGCTGGAGCCCCAATTAATCTCTCTAATTCTTTGCTTTCTCTGGGCACCAGGGCTACACATTCCTTTGTGTTTGAGATCCTCGGAGCTCCAGGAGGTCGTTTGTTCCTCCAAGAGTGAGGCTAGAGCTGGAAGGTAAAGACCCAGACTCTACACCTTTGGCCATTAATGTCAAAGTGGTCTGAGAGAGTCTTATTAAACTTCACTCAGGTCCTGGGTGCAAAGTGAATGCCAAGATTCTGCCCCCACCCTACTGGCCATCCCCCACGCTTGCCCTGGTGTGTTGTCGCAAGAACTCCCTAATGAGTTCTTGGTGTGTATATTTTTAAGCACCCCACCCCGAGAGACAGCTCCTAGACCTGTTCCCACCTAGACAATCTCAGCTCCCAGAAAAGCTGGGGGCTTCAGGGAACCCACCAAAGCAAAAGCCAGCTTTCTAGAGATATCCTACGAACCTCCAACTCCACCAGTCGCTTCGAAAAGCCAAAGGGAAGCTGCTCACACCAGTCGCCCGCTGCTGGTGTCCAGACCAGGAGGGGTGCTGGCACGTCCCCCACAACCTTGCAACTAGATTCCAACGACTCTGTCTGTCCCAGGAGCAGCTTCCCAGGGACTGGGACCCGGCACTGCTCCGTTCTGACCAGGCCTCCACAGGCGACCCCAAAGCGGTTTCTTGCTTTCTTCTCATCAGTGGGTGGGGACCTAGAAGGTGGCCTGGGCTAAGCAACCCTAGAAGACGATGATCCGCCCCAGCCCCCCAGCCTCGTGGGATGCCTGGCGTGGCTTTCCTTCCTGCATGCAGCCCTGCCGCCGCCAGCGTTCCGGGCCCTCTGCGCAGTGTATGGGGTTATTTTTACTTTCGGTTATCTAGCTTTATGAAGACTCCACACCACTCATACAGCTAGATAACCAAAGATAACAACCAACCCCGCCTCCTGGCCGCCGCCGCCTCTTCCACGCAGCCTTCCGCAGCCTGGACCTCCGCAGTCCCGCGTCGCTCGACGGCGGGTGGGGGACGCGCGTGGTGTGGAGGCGAAGAAATGGGGTCCTGAACCTCATGCACTGACACGACGAGACCTCGAAAGGCGAGGAAAGGATGCAACCGCCGACGGTTCTGAGGTCGGAAATCCAGACTGGATCCAAGCAGCCCCCAAGCCTGACCGCCCATTTCCCACTCCCTTCCTCCTCCATGCAGAAGCGGGGTTCCGCCGGTGCAAGTGGAAGGGCTTCAGGGCCGTTCGTGCTACCCGGGAAGACCGCAGGGGCCGAAGCAGAGGCCTCCCCCACCTCCCCGGTCCACACCCTACTCTGGAAGGTGGAGTCTGAGCTCCGCGTGGGTGCGGCAAAACCGAGCTCGCAGAGCTGGTCCGAGCTGCGGATTGAAGCAGAGCCAACCAAGAACCCCGGGACGGGAACCCCAGCACTGGGGAATCCCGAGGCCCAGAGGAGAAGCCTGTGGCTGGCGGCGGGGTGGAGGGTGATACCAAGATTCTCCGGCGAGTCTCCCAAGGGCAAAGACCCCACCCAGAGAGATTTGGGCAAGCAGTTAGAATGTGGGGCTGTGGGAAGGGCAGAGGGCGGCCAGCTAGGTCGCCGAGCTTTGGACCCCATAGAACCGCGAGAGCCGGGTTTGTTCCAAAAAAAAAAAAAAAAAAAAAAAGCCGAAATCACCCAGGGATGGGAAAATTGCCGGGGATCTGAGCAAGAGATGCCCTTAGTTGCTGACGGGGGCGATCTGGACTGAACCGACTGGAAGGAGGTTCAAGGGCCAAGCAGAGGATGTGGGGCTCTGTGATGGCAGGTGGCAGACGCGCGCTGGACTCTGAGGCGCTTCCCCACCTCGTGCCCCACGCGGGTCAAGCCACTTACATCAAACCTAGAGTGCCCAGTGGCGCTGTCCTGTGCAGTCTTCCGGCGCGTTTCCACCCAGGCAGCGCCACGGACGTGAATCAAGGGTACCCGGGCTTACCAGGTGACTGGGTCGAGCGGTAGGCGGCAGGGTGGAGCAGGATCTCGAGTCCCAGCTCCCTCCTCAGCCTTGGCCGCTGCTCTGGCGGGGGCGCTCTTAGGCTCAGGACTTTTCATTCATCCCTTCACACTCCTTCCTCAGGCCAACCTCTGATTGGCTATACCTTGTCTGACGTCACTACTTCATTCCCCTGCCCCTCCCTCCCTCCCCGCCCCTTCCCCGCCAGGCCCGTGCAAGGCTGGCAATTGGGGTGCCCCTCCCACAGAGAATGGGGTGGGGTGGGGGAACCAATGTCTTCGTGTGGATCCTTAGCCAGCCTTTTGGGGCCTCGCCTACTACCCGCCTGCCACGTTTGTAATCCACTGCCATTTGCGGTTCTGATGGCCACCTCGCTCTTCTTGTAGGTCCTACATTTTCCATTTAGGCCCTACAGTAAGTTGCACCAGGACTAGTGCGCAAAGATAGAAAATAGATAGGGAAAAATTTCCTCAAAGAGAAGTGGTCTTCTGTAACTTCAGCACTGAAGAGGTTGAGGCAGGGATATGGCTTGGAGACTCAATGGGTCCCAGCCCCCTCCCAATAGAGGAGTCTTTTTTAGTTCTAATCCCTCCCAAACCGTGATCCTAATATTTAGGAGGAGTAAGGATCTCTTTTGTTCAAAGTTTTTTTTTCTTTTTTTTTTTTTTAACTCAAAACACTGAAGGAAAGATTCTGCAGTTTGAAACTCCAGCTGGGAGACAATGGGTGAGCAGAGAGAGCACATTTCTGCCTTCCAGGAGGCAGCGCCAAGGTTCAATGAGAGGACGGTACCACAGCTGAGAACTCAGAATATGGCCCCAGCCCTGGAGGCTTAGTCTTTCCGCCCCCTACCCACGATCCTCCAGACACCACTGCACCGGCTCCAGCAGGAAGGAACTCTCCAGCAAGCCTCAGTCCCCATCCTCAACTGTCTTCACCTGGCTCTCAATCCAGTCCAGCTAGATGGTCCTTCTCTTTGCTGAGGACGCAGAAGACAGTTGCTGTCGGACAATATTTGGGTTCTAGCTACAGCAACGTTCTCAAAACAAGTCATGGGCCCTCAGAAGTTGCTGCATCTGCCAGGGAGCTGCCTCCATCTTCCTACTCAGGTCCCTTCTATAAAACTGGTTCAGGTACCCAGATCCTGCAGGCAAGGTTAATACCAGCCAGCTCCCTGATCCAGGCCTCTAAAACCAGCAGTACACTTGGGGGACCATCGTTTTAGCCCCTGGGCCTGTCCAGCTTTTCTTCTATCTGCTAGTCCACATACAGCCCAAGACAAAGCCGGATCTGCGTGTTGTTTGCCTTGCTTCGAAGGAAGGTAACGGTTAGTAGGTTTAACTTGGTGCTTCTCCCCTGAACAGGAGAATATCTGAATATTCATTGCTGTTAATGTTGGCAGCGGGGTGTGGGTGGGGCAGGTCTGAGTGAGATAAAGCCCACCGGCTGTTTCCAGTGATAGCAAACTGGAGCAAAAGGCCTGATCCCTCCACTGTCTCAGGGCCCGGTTCAGCCAGAATTCTCTGTCAAACCTCTACAGTATCTTAAGGCTCTTTTCCAAGAAAGGCTAATTAATTAATTTAAGTACTGAATTAAATTAAGCTCAGGGCCTCACATAGGCTAGCCGAGCCCTCTGCCACAGACTTCCCCCAGACCTCTTCTCACTTTCTCTTTTGTGACAGAGTCTCTAGGTTGCTCGGGCCAGCCTTGAACCTACTGACTTTGGAAGTTTGATCCTCTTGCCTCAGCCTCCCAAGTGCTGAGACTGCAAGCCTGTAGCACCAACCCCAGTTAAGAGAGAGGTGATCTGGGAGCTTTGCTGCTCTGAGTGCTTTACCAGCGGTGGGGAAGGAAGGACAGAGGCAGAGAAAGAGCCATACCCCGCCCCCAACATGCCCTTACAGATCAGAATGGGGCGCCTGGAGGTTTGGAGGATCCTGGAGATCTAGTACATTTGCAGAAAAAGGGAGCTCACCCCAAATACTCTCTAGGCAGTCCCCACTCTGAGACCGGTGCTAAATGCAGACCCCAAGTCCATCCCCACAAGACTCTTCATGTTTCTCCACCATGCCCTTGAATATTTCTCTGCATGCCGCCTCACACCCTTTTACAGGATGCCTGGCACACACACACATCCCATGCACACTAAACTTCTCTACATACTGGCCAAGCACCCCAAGAACATTTGCTCTTCCCACAAACCCACTTAAAAGCCCCTAATACACCTTTTCCCTTTCTCTCCCTTCCCTGCACCTAGCAATGTGCTGAAAAGAGCCTTGTTCCCCTTCCTTCTCACCAACTTCCCCCTTCCCTGCCCTCTACAGGGCTCAGCCCCTTGCCCTGGAGTCCTGCAGGCAACTAGACCACTCAATCTTCCCTCTCAACCATAGCTGTGCTTTTGCTGGGAAGAGGAGAATACACAAAGACCTCCTTGCCCGATGTCCATTCCCTTCCCATACTCCTAATGGCCAAATTCAGACTCAACTGGGCTTCCTCAAAATTAACCTTAAGGAAGAAATGAGCACACTTAGCTTGGTTCTGAAAAATCTCCACACAGCAGATACAGACAAAAGTCCTGCTGCCTCTTTATGATGGTTTTGAGTTTTCCAAGAGCAGTTCAGTCTAATGGTATCCAAATTGAGGAGAAGCTATCTCACAAAAGAATATGGAGCTAGTCTTAGCTGTCCTGGCCCCTGCACATAGAATGCCCACCTCTGCCCAAAGCCTGAGGAAGCGATTTTTGTTCTGGCTCACAGGACAAGCCAGCATCTGACAGCCCCTTTCAGGAGTGCAGGCATCTTCCAGCCAGTGCAAAAGGTACCTGTGCTTGGAGAGGAGCAGAGGACTCTTGGCTCTTTTTAACTGGGATCAGTCTGTGGATAGCTCATGCTCTTCCAGCTGGAAACAAGATGCCCCTTCAAAAGTGTCCCTCAAGAGCGAGGAGGCTTTCTGACATATTCTTCATCCACAAAAAGGAAAGGTAAGTAAGGTTCATGCAGAATATATGCAGAATATCTGAGAAACATGCTTGTGTCAGAGGAGACCGTCTACCCACGAGAAGCAGCAGACCTGCAGAACTCACAATCATCCTAGAGGGCGAGAATGATTCACCAGAGGCCTCAGCTGGAGCAGAGCCCTCTCTCTTTCCACACAAAGCAGCCTGTCTCTGGTGGCCTGTGAACCTCACTGTGAGTCCTTCTCTCTCGGGAGGTTCTGGGGAGAGCACCCCAACTCCTTTTGCTAATGACAATCTGAGTGTCCCAGAAGCCTTCATTTTTGGGGGTCCCTGGGATCAAACCCTGGACTAGGCAAGTGCCCAAGCATTGAGCCACAGCCGAACTGAAGTCAATGTACCCCATCCACAGCTGCTCCCCCATTTATTGTCTGTGTGTCTGAAGGGCCCACAGAGAAAGGAGCATGGTTATGCCGTCTGGATACAGCCTTTTGAGTCTATGTATACTTTGGCACTAAAGCACTTTTTTGAAATAGGCAGTTAAATAAAAACATAGTTTCTCCTTGTTCGCATGGTGGGTTTGCTTTGAAGATACAGGTGAGAGCTTTATCTGAGGGTAAACTTATTTCTGAGGAAGACGTTATTATTATGACCACTACTAAACAGTATTCTGGTACTGAATATTTTCAATGTCTGTAGAATTGTGGCAAATCAAAGTAATAGTTGGCAGTTAAAAATGGTAAATAATGTTTTTTAAAAGGTCTAGCCATATGCATAGATGATGTTAGGATGCCTGGAGGCTTGATCTTGAGGAGGTGGCCACTGAGGACCCAACCTTCCTCCTCATAAGAGTGGGAGTGGACTGTGAACCCAGCCTGTGACAACACTGCCTTTCCAGATACTCCTGGTCCCTCCACAGTCTCACTTACCTATTGTCCTGCTCCCACAATGTCAGGGAGGTGAGACAAGGTGACAGAGATGATGAGGGGGGCAGCTTATTCATCCATATCAGGCTCTTTCCTTAAGACCTTCCATGGTCATAAGCATGGGTGTGTAAAGGTGTAGCAAAGGTCTCTGGCACAGGCATGCACACTCACACCCCATTAACTCAGATAGCTTATGTAGTGACTCCATGGAGAAGCCTAGCAGTATCACCTCCCAGTTCTTAAAGGTACAGGACCTTGCATAGCCACTCACTCAGCTAAGGGCCTGGGGGGCATTCATTCCAACTTGCCTCCTGGTCATCTGTCACCCTTGTAGCAACCCTCACCTCCTCAAACTAACCACTTCCCCCACATCCTCCTCTCTTCCCTCAGGAGGCTGTGGAAGAAAGGGAGGGTGCCCTATAGAGCCATACCTTCCCTCTCCACGCAGAACCAGATACAGGGTGGCCTTTTGTCCCCAGGCTGTGTTGTTGCATTGCCTCTTAGCTTTGACAATGCAGGTCATACTACAGAAGAGACCAAAACCAAAGGCTGGAGCCTGGGAGAGACAGCAAGTAGGGCAGAGAGCGAGCAGGGAGAGCACCCAAGGGAACAGAACTAGCTTTCTTTTTTCCTTCCCCACCCACACCACCCTCAAAGCAAGGAAGGAAATAAATACCCAAAGTCAGAGACGCTGGCCGCCTATGGATGAACCGATGAACGGATGAAGTGAGCAGGGCCGCTGTTCCTGTTGAAGGGAGAATACAGAGTTTAGTCCTCTTCCCTGCAACCAGCAGTCTCCCCAATTCAATCCTCAGGGTTCAAGTCTGCCCAGTTAGGCCAACAAAGGACTGGGCACTTCCACGTCTTTCAGCTCATTTCTGCTGGGTGGCTCTGCCCTCACTGCCTATCCCTCCCTACCTGGAAGGGCTCTCCCAAGGCAACTAAAAGCCCACCCAACCCAACGCCCTCTCCTCAAAGATTGCTGCCGATCTATTTCCGTCTGCACTATAAACTAGGTGTGCATTACAGACATTCTCCGTCATAGCTAGGCCTGGGGGTGCACACCTGTATTCCCAGCACACAATAAAATGGGGCAAAAGGATCAAAAAAGTTCAACACCTTAAAAAATAATAATGAAACAAGATCTTTACAGTCATAGTCTCTCCCTTCCTTTCCCTGCCGTCTCTGTCCTCAGATCCTTGTATCTCTCAGGATCCGGAAAGACATGCCACGAATGTCAGTTTTCTTCTTTTTCGTGTACACAAAAGACAGGAATACAAAGCAATGCTTATTATTCAACGTTTGGTGTGGGGCTCCATACATATTTCACAGTGTCTCTCGGGGTCTTTAGACTTAGATTACATTAGGGTTTAAGGGACAGCATAGTTAACTCCTAAACAGATGCAATTCTATACGAATTCTATTTTTTTTAAGTCAGGAATGAACCTAAATACAGAAGAATTTGGGAGAGGAATAAAAAAGAGCTGGGGAGTAAGAATGAGCCTTAAACCAAGTCGGCTTTCTAGGAGTGCTCTGCATGCATTTTCCCTAATTCCCACACTCAGGGGTGCTCAGCTGACCCAGCTCAGCTGCACTGGAGGTCTCTATCTGTAACTGTTATCAAAAGTACCCGCCTCACCTCCCCTCTCTATTGACCCGTGAGAAGTCAGGTAGGCACCTCCTGCTCCTTTGACCAAATTCCAAGAGAACTCAGTGGTCCCTCTCTTTACCCATGGCTGCCCAACCAGCCCACCCCAGGCTCACACAGGGTAGCGTTAGAAGCCAGCCCAGTGTTCACAGAACATGTGTGTGCATATGTATGGCAGCTGACAGTCTCTTCTAGGAGCCTAGTCTCCTCTGTGTATCAAAAACAGCCTGTCGCTGAGGACTTGGGGCACGAGAGTGAGTGCCTCTTCCTCCTATCCTGGTCTTCTTTAAAAAAAAAAGTAAAAACCAAATCCCCCCCTGAGCTCTATCAGGGTGAAAGTGAAGAGAGCCCCGCCCGCATCTGCCTTCACTGCCCGTCCATGGGAACACGGTGAAGAATAAAATTAATATAAACTCTGTAAAATGGCTTTGGGGTTTTTCCTAATTCTGGCGTCCACTTTCCTAGAAACATGATACCTTTCCTCTCACCCCAAAGTCCCACCTGGCTAGTTCTTCCCTAAAACCCAGTCTCCGGGACAGAGAGGAATTAGGCGGAGGGAAAGAGGACCGACCTGGAGTCCAGGTTCAGAGCCCTTCCCTCTTCCCCAGGTCCCCTCTGCACTCTCCTTCCTGCCGCTCCGGCCGCATTAAGACGTTGGCCGTGTCTGGGGGACTGAAGGGAGGGGCGGATTAATAGGATCAGTAGCGCGGTGACCCTCCCCACCCTCCCACCCCAATCTCATTGACTAATTTACTGAGCCTGGGCTGGCAGGGGCTGGGTAGGGAGAGAGATGGGGGGCCTTTGGCCTGGGGCTGGGTCCTTGCTTCCAGCACCGGATAGATGGCCCGGATGCCCAGGAGTGAAAACCTGTGGGCAGGAGGCCAATTCCACACACGCCTCCTTGTCGCCTGCCTCCTTCTACGGACCCTCCTAAATCTTCTCCAGCTTTTCTTTCTGTGATTGTGGTACCAGCCTCCATTAGCCAGGAGGAAGGCTAGGTTTGGATGCTGAGACTCCTACGCATCCAAACCTAGGGTATCGCTCCCCAACCCTAGCCCAGATACCGGCCAGGGTTAGGACTCTCCCTGGGCCCCAGGGGCTACTTACCGTGCCTCTGCGAAGAGGAGAGACGACGACGCTGGGCGGTCGCGGGTTTCTCCCAGTTCTTCTCCTCTTGTGGAGTGGAGGGTGCGACTGGGTACCGCTGACGTAGCATCTTCTATCCATTCAGGAATTTCGTTTGCTTCTTTCTTTCTTTCTCTTGCTGCTCTCTCTGGAAAGCCAGGAAAAAAGGGGATGTTGCCCTATCTGAAACCTTGACCATCACCAAAATAACAGCCTGCCCCACCACCGTCACCTCCTCCTTCCCTCTCAAGGCGCTCTCTCTCTCTCTCTCTCTCTCTCTCTCTCTCTCTCTCTCTCTCTCTCTCTCTCTCTCTCTCTCTCTGTCTCTGTCATCTTCACTGCTTTCTGCTGGGTTTTCTAACCAGATGCAGGAAGAAGGGGCCAAGGGACACTGTTGTTCCTTCAAGCCACCCCTGTCCCCAAGGAAGCAAGGAAAAGAGAATGAATGACAGAAGTACCCTTGTCCCTGTCCTCAGGCTTCTTTGAGTTTTAATTCACTTTTGAACTTAAGGCTCTGATTGGCTGTGTATGTGGGACTGACAGAGACTCACAGAGACACCCTTTGGGGTGTTTACTCCTCAGCCACCTAGCCCCAACAACTGGACTGATCACACATTTAGATCTTGGTTGTGAAGGAGTAACTGGCCACTGGAAGATAAAGGCTGGACTAGGGACAGGGGCCACCAGCTCTTGGATGTCTAGACAGGAGGGGTGGGACCACAGGCTCAAAGTCGGAGATAAATTATCTTGTTCTTAGAGGACAAGAACGATTTGGAGGTTGGTTTCCAGGGCTGGGGTTTAATATTTGGAAGAAGGTGAGGCCCCCACAGTACAATGGTCGGGGGTTCTTTTCTTTCACCCCACTCTCAGCCCCTCCCCCTTTCTCCCTCCCTCTCTTCCTGGCCTGCATGGGAACTCGGTCTGAGCTCAAAGTGATAGACAGCAGGCCTGCATGCTAATGAAGTTTGTGTCAAGTTCATTGTCAAAGCCCCCCCCTCCCCATGGCCCCTTCCCTTCCCTCTCATACACAAATCTCCCTCCAACTTTTGTCCCACAGATCTGGAGGCCACTTGAGTCTCTGCTGGCTGGCTCCCCTCTCTCACCCTCCCCCTCTTCTTCTCAGTCCCCCTTCTCCTCACCACTTTCCCCAAATGGGAAGTGTGTGAGAGGGCTTTCTTCTCCGGCGCCTTCCCAGCCACCTCTGGCCCAAGCTTCACTAAGCCCCAAGGAGGAATTCTGAGGGCTGAAGGGACAGTCCTCTGACTGTGGCCCCCCTTCCAAGTCCCCTATCCCCAACGCAGCCCTGTCTGGCCCAGTCTCCCCATTCCAGGGCAGCTGCCCCTCCCCCACCCTCCCATCATGATTATTTCACTCCTTGATTACCTCTGCTTCACTAGCTCAGGAATAAAGATCCTTTGAGACTAATTTTGCACCCCACCCCTCCCCTCCCCTCTCCTCCTGCCCAGGCTCCCGTTAGCTCCTTTCTCACCGGCTGGAAGACATTGAGTTCCTTGTCTAGGGAGCTGGGGGGTTGATAGGAGGGGGTGCCAATGAAATGGGGGGGTCTCTCCAACTCCAGGAGGACGTGTCCAGCAATCCAAACCTGTCCTTCTTTTGTTCCTACAATCTCTTCATACCGTCGCCACCCTCTGGAGCTTTCCTTTCCCCCAGTAACCAGGGGCTAGGGAAGGAAGGGGAGGACCCTGTATTCACCCCACCCTTGATTCCAGGGAAAGACGGGAGAAAAAAAGGGGAAAAATTTAAATCCCCCCTCATTAGCCAGAAAGGAAGCAAAGGGGGATAATTATAATTAAAAGCAGACAGCTGTGGATCCTGTCTTTTATGTTGCTCCAAGCCTCCGCCCCATTTCTTCCATCACCCAGAAATCTGCCCCCTGCTATCCTAGTCCTAGCTCCTGCTGGGGGAGACAGGCATAGGACTAGGCCACTCCACTTCCTCTCCCCCAATGACACTTTTTGGAAAATCTTCTTAGGCCCAGGAAATACTGTCTTCCTCTTCCTGGATCATAACCTGTACCTCAAAAGGTGGATCTATGGGAGCTGGGGGCATTCAGATGAGAAAAACCAATTCAGGAGTCTGGGGGAATCTTTGCTTTTCCTAAAAAATAGTCATCATATTCATAATGGCATTGATACTCAGAATGAACTATAACTCGGAATGTTTTCTCATTCCCCTTTGCTTGGAATTGCCTCAAAGCATAGGGAGGGACAGCTGAAAGCCGGAGAGCACAGGATAACAAAGAAGGCTCCTAGGCTAGAGTACACAGACACATAGACAAGCCTGATCACTGTGGGGTGGAGCTGCAAGGCCTATTTCTGCTATCATATGTATTTATAGAACTTGAGCTTAGGCCAGAACAGCAGAGTAATTGTAGCATCATTAGCATATATGCAAATCAGGCAACCTATATACACTGAATGGAGGCAAATTATTATTTATTCTCTTCCCTTTCTCCTTCCTGGCATAAGCTCTGGTTCCTCATGTAGCTGCACACCAGCAATTGTCTGACATTGTAAGAGGAAAGGTAGCCTTGGAGGAAGAGACTGAGGTAGGGACGCAGGGGAAGAGCACAAACGATGGAAGTCGGGGAGACTGAATGAACAAAGGGGGTGAGAGATAGGCAAAGACAGAGAGGAGTGGTTCATAGCGTGTGGGGGCCAGGCACAGACCATCTTGATTTGGGGAGCACACAAAAATCTATGTATCTGGGCTGAGCTGGGGGGTACACCTCCACTCACTGCAAGCCTGGAGACCGCACCCCTAGAGCCATCCCTTATCAAACCCTTTTCCCTTCTATACCTGGTAAGTGGCTAAGACTTCCAAGCAGCAGCTCCATGGACACGCTACAAACCTGGACCAAGGCTGACCTGAGAGCCTTCCTACCAGGGCTGGGCTGGAGAGCTCTCTGTGCCCGAACTCTCAGTCTCTGCAGAGGTGCCCACTATCCCTCCACCACCCCATTACTCAGGGTTCACACCACCGAGATTGACAGACTAGATTGTTCCAGGTTTATCAATTTCCCTGTTTCTTATTTCTAGGACTTGATGGACTGGATGGGACTTGTCTTCCTCTGCCTTGCTGGCCCTGGATGGCTGTGGAGCACCCAGAGTGGCATCAAACCCTGTTCCCACTCTGCTCAGAAGGAGCCTCTAATTCTGACTGATTCCGAAGTTCTTTAAATGTTTTCTATTCATTATTGTTTATAGTCCCTGCATGCACACGGTCAGAGGACAACGTGAAGGAGTGGGCTCTCTCCTTCTATCCCCTGGATCCCAGTTATGAGCTCGGGTCATCAGCTCAGCAAGTGCAGCAAGTGTCTTAAGTTACTGTGCCCTCTCAGGGCGGCCCCCCATTCTTCTTTTGACATCCCTAGAGATACCTGTCAAATTCTCCTCCCTCTCTCTTTCCTTGCCCATCCATCTGGCATCTACAAAGCCTTTGCCAATGAAGTCACATTCTACAAAGGCAACACAGGAGAGGGGTCACTGAAATCAGGGAAGGGTCTGGAATGTCCCTGAGAGAAATGCATATAAATATTCAAAAAACCAGGAGCCAAAAAAGAGGCAAAAGGAAACAACCTCGGGGGTTTAATCAGATGTTTATGCAGAAAGTGAACCTGTGCTCATACAGGGCTTGTCACTCACGACTTGAGCTTCTGGCTGCCCTCACTCCTGCAGCCAGCCAGTTTCTGTCTGGTCATGTTGAGCGGAAGAACTGTAGCACTGCAGAAGCACAGTGAAAGAGCTGAAGAGCAGGAGGACAGGAAAACAGGAGAAACATGCAAAACTGGGGCGGGTTACTGCCCTGGAATGAGAGGGAGAGCCTGGGAGGCACTGAAGCCCAGCCAGGGGGGTGCTGAGCTTTCATTCCCCACCCCTTAGGAGAGACAGGAGAGGACCCCTTCTTCTGTTTTGTCCAGAAACTGGGGAGCAGATTGTAATGACATCAGGTATATTCTATTCTGCACTCACCTGGATCACTTGATGCTGGAAGGATGCCTTCCCACACTGGCTCCACACAGGGGGGTCAGCTAGCTTAGGGTCTATATACTTTCCTACCTGTCTAGTTCTTCCATGTGAACCTCTGGAGCTGCACAGGTGAGAAGATGCCTTTGCTTCTCTTCCCTCCTAGCACTCCTCCCAGCACTCCTGGTACAGTAGGAACTGCACCCGCTGGTCTTATGCAGGGCTTCTGCGAAGCAGGTGCTCCTGTACTTGGGACCAGGCTTGTATTTTATCCAGTGGCATCCATACACATCAGCCAGGCATGTCCAGCTACCCTCACTGCCGCCACTGACCTGGAGCTCAGCTCAGACAGCCCTTCACCCTCCCTAAAACTGCCCAAATTCGGGAGCTTGATTATATATATTAACTCTACAAGAATCGATGATAAACCATGGTAACCACATTGTCTCCTACATCCTAGAGCAAGAGAAGCAAAGACTAGCATGCGAGCTTGTAATTGGTCCCCAGGAGCTGGAGAGGAGCTTCCTGCTCTCCATCTCCCCGCCTGTGTCAGGATCCATAGGCATCCTGGGGGGTCCTGGGGGCTCTGTGTTTGATACAGGTAGGATAGCGTTCCTTCAGGCAAAGACAATGGTTGTCCACTGACTGTCTTGGTGCAGTGTTGGCAAAGGAAATGAATCTGATTGGGTATATGTGGGTGCTCTGTCCCTTTCCTCTACTAAGTTCTGCCTCTAGTGTCACCATAACCACTAAGCTAACACTGAAACGTGTCCCTTACTGGGTGTGAGCAAGTTGGTTTAGCTGTCTGTGCCTCGCTTATATTCTCCATCATGATAGAGTACAGTCAGGTTCTGCGTGTACAGTTTGGGGCTTCATGTAATGTGCTGATCTTGTGTGTGTGTGTGTGTGTGTGTGTGTGTGTGTGTGTGTGTGTGCAGAAAGTTGGCTTGTGTTGGCTGTGGCATTCCCAGGTAGCTAGATGTAGGAGCAAGGGCTTGTGGGCCTGAAGACCCTCCATCCCTCTAGCCCCCACCCCGAGGAGTCCCAATTTTTGCCCAGTTTCTGCTATCTCTGTCTACCTGGCAGGCCAGAGCAGGCAGGACTAGTCTGCAGGGGGCCCCTGTGGTTCAGTCTTCCGCATTCAGCAAAGTCCTCATAATGGAGCAGTGTGGCATGGAGTGGACTGGCCTGGATGTGCTAGGCGCTCTGGGTGGAAGAGTGACGTGTGGGAGCACTGAGATTCCGCGGGTGGGAGCACTGAGAGGCCGCGGGTGGGGACGGGAGGAGGTTGTCCCTCGTTGACCTGCTCTCCCTTGCCACTCACAGAAGACGCTGCAGTATGTTGGTATATCAGTCCCCAAGAGAGTCCGGTCCCTGAAGTGGGGAGGAGAGAAAAGTCAGAGAGCCGGGCTTGGGGGCAAGCTGATGAGAGAGATGTGTGTGGTGGTGGTGATCACCTGGAAAAGGATTTTTTTTTTTTAAAAAAAAAAAGCAGAACATTTACTTAGAAATAAAACATTAAAACAAAAGAGACAGTAGTGCTAAATGAAGCAAGAAAAAACGAACAAAGACACGTTCGTTCGTTCGTTCGTTCGTTCGTTCGTTCTGTCGGGTTCTGTTCGTTCTGTCTAGGCTGGAAGCTGGGCTGGGCGGGGCGGAGGGGGCGGGCGACGCACCTGCCCGGAAAGAGCCTCGACGGGGCACTGGAGGCCGCGGGAGCCGGAGTCCAGTTGCTCGCTAGCCGCACCCGAGACCTCGCTCAGACGAAGAACTGAGCTCCAGGGGCGCCCCAGCCCAGGGCGCGGTGGGGTGCGGAAGGACGGCCAGAGGCTCGAACCCTTAGCAGAAGCGGCGCCGGCTCCCGCGGTGTCTGACCGAGTGGCTTGGCCGCGAGAGAAGGCCGTGGGATCGGGACCGCGGGCGCTCCAGCACTTTCGTCTCCAGCAGCCCAGTTCTCCCGGACGCTGCGCCCTCCGCGGCGGGTCTGGCCGCAACCCAAAGCTAGTCTTGGCGAGCGGACGCCCGGAGGTGGCTCTGCCAGCTTGCTTCGGGTCTGGAGGAGCCGATGGTGTCCCGGTCCCTGCACTCTGCAGCCGGGACTCTAATGCTGGATCATTCCATTCTCTCCGAAACCCGAACAACGCTGGGGGGGGGGGGGGGGGGGGGGGGGGGGGGGGGGGGGGGGGGGGGGGGGGGGGCGGGCGCGGGGGGGGTGGGGGGGGGGGGGGGGGGGGGGGGGGGGCCGGGGGGGGGGGCTGGTCTTTCCTGTGGGGTGAGAGGGCTGCCATCACAGCAGGCTCGTAGTCACTTTCCCGGGGTCTGGTCTGAGGTTGCCCCAGCCCTTCCTGTAAGAAAGAAATGAATAAATGTGACATTAAATAAGACCAACCCTGAGCTGGTAGGTCAATGGACTTGTTCCCAGAAAGTTCTGGACCTCATCAAAACAAGGGATGTTAGTGCGAGTGGGTATGGGCCACTCTCTTGCTTCTGCTGGGGGTTCAGGGAACCCACAGGGGCCTGGGTTGGGGTGACCGGCGGCGCGCAGGTGGGAAGGGCCATACTGCCGTGCATAGATCCTCTTCCTAACCGGACAAAACGGTGGGAGAAAGCGGCTTCCCGGGGTGGCTGGCCAGGTGGTGGTGCCTCTTCTCATTCGTTCAGGAGTGTCGCGTAGCTCTCTGCCTGTACTCTGCTTCTGAATCCCGTCTATTTCTCTCAGATAAATAGACATGGCATACTCTAGCTCTTTTTTTTTTTTAAATTACATAAAACAAAACAATTCACAGTACATTGAAATAGCCTGACAGAAAATGCTGTACGAGTCAGATTCCTCTCAGGGCCTCTGCCTGAGGCATAGAAATGACACTCTCTAAAACACTGGGCTTTTTCTTCTTCATCACGGTGGTGCTGAGGCAAGCCTGCTAAGCAAGCACTGTGCACTGGAGCCACACACGCAGCCCCGACCGAGGCGTCTTCTGCTGGGAATAGAGTCTGCACTGTGTTTAACACCGGCAGCAGCCTTGTTATTTTGAGACAGAGTTTTGCTTGTTGCCCTGGCTAGCCTTGAACTCACAGCAACTCTTCTGGCGTAATAATTTGTATTTTGTTCCTTCTTTCCTTTGGGTGTGTGTGAGGGTATTGAACCTATGGTCTCGTGCATGGCAGTGCATGGCAGACACTCTACCACTGAGCTATATCCTTAGCCCTCACTTCTTTTATTTGTGAATTTATTTACAGAGAACTGTGAAGATGGAATATACTTTTATTGTGCTTTGTTTTTTCTTTTTGTATTTTTTGCTTCTTTGTTTGTGATAATGTCCATATAGCCCAGACTGGCCTCAAACTCCTTCAAGGTTAGCCTTGAACTCCTCATCCTCCTTTTTCTACCTTCTTAGTACTGGGGTTACATGCACCTGGCACTATGTTTAGCTCTATGCTTTAGATTTTGTTTCGTTTTTATTTTTGTTGTTTGTTTACTTTGTAGCCTGGCTGCCTTGGAACTCACTTTGTAGACCAGGCTGGCCTCAAACTCAGAGATCCTTCTGTCTCTGGCTCCCAAGTACTGGGATTAAAGGTGTGCGCCACCACTGCCAAACATGCTTTAATTTTTTAATAGTCAAAGTAAAATCTATAAGTGTAATTAAGTTCCTCAGATACTTATCCAGGGAAAGATAGGCCAGGCATGGTGTGTATGCCTGTAATTCTAGCTTTGGGGAGACAGAGACAAGAAGACAGTTCATAAATTTGAGGACAGCCTGGTCTATATAACAAGTTCCAGGCTAGCTCGAGTACATAGGAAGAACTTGTCTTAAACAAAAAACAAAAAAGGTATTTGAAAAATGTCTCAAAATGCTAAAATAGATAAACAAGATGTTATTCAGTAAAGGGAAAAGACAGACTTGTTTATCAACTCGAATCGACTTTCCAGCATAACGTTCTAATGATGGGGGGGTTAAAACTGATGAGACAGATACAATTTCCACTGGAATTGACAGATGTATGGTTCCTAGCATGTTCCTGTACTAGGAAGACAGAGAGTCAAATACAAGGAGCGGGAGACCACGAGGAAGAGCTCCGAGGCAGGGGGCTGACAGGAAGAGAAGCAGGAAAGTCATGGGGAGGTTGACCTGGATGACCTCCAGCAGTGCCAGATCTGAAATTCTGTGCCTCTACCATTCTGTATAAACTGCAAGAAGTCACAACCTCCATCAGCACCCACAATCCTCACCATACCTGGCACCTGGAGGACCTCCATAAGGAGCAGAGCTAGGGCAGTTTGCCACGCCTGCCGCCTTTTCTAGCCCTTCCGGTTCCCAACCCCATGCCCCAGTAGCGGAGCTCTCCCTGGGGTCTGCTGTACAGCCCTTAAGCGTGGAAGAGGAGATGGGCCTGGGCTATAGTTTTGGAGATGCTGGGGAGGATATGGATGGAAATCTTGAGGCGGACAGACTGAATTCTAAGAGTTTTCTTTCCTTCCAAGGGTGACATTATCCCCCCCCCCCCATACCCTGGGCTGCTAGGAGGGTATGGGGGCACAAGCAGAAGAAAAGGGAGTCTAGAGGGCCAGGGTCTAACCCCCGCAAGCGCTCCAGAGCGGGATTCCACCGCTCCCAGAGGGGTCCATTCTAACAAGGTGCCCCTCGGCCGGTCCCTCCCTCCCCAGGGGCTGAAGCCGCCAAAGGTTCTGGAATATAATGGATCATTTTCCAATTTACCAGGGTCTTAGAGATTACGCCGCTAATCCCATCAAAGACCATCTGCTTACATTGTCCCTCCTGAGCCAAAATAAATAGATCCTTTACTCCCTCCACTTCAGCTCCTCTGGGGTATTTGTACCAGGAGAATGGAAAAGGCCCACCCCACCCTCCCCACCCCCCAGCTGAGCCCTGGACAGAAAGGCAGAAAACAAACTTGCATGTCTGAGGTGTGAAAGGTCACTGTGCGCCTGACCTGCCTTCTTCCCAGAGAGCCTTCCCTGGTGGGAATGGGGAGAGGGGCGGGCCAGGGCTCCAGGGGTCTCTCAGGATCAGCGCCCTGTGGAGGTACGGGACAGGCTATTCAGTACCCCCGCTGTCCTGCTGTCTTTGCCTCGAGGCCACCTTAGCCCAGGCCAATTCTGGGTTCTTTCTAGTCATTTCGCATTGTTCCCACCTGACAGTACTGGGACACAATTGCTGAAATCTGGCTTTCATCCATCCCTGCGCAAAATGAGGGGGAAAGAGGCACAAAAACCCAATAAACACTAATTTGTTTTTATCTTGACTCATTTATTCCCACTTGCTCAGTCACCTGGTTAGTACTCTTGTCTAGAAGGGCGTGGTAAAGCCGAGGGGAGGTTAGGAACAATATTTCATCAGTCTCCTGGGAGCAAGCTACTGGAGTGAACTGGCCTTTGGGAATGAGATCCTAATGTATGCAGGACGGACAGGGAGCGGTGCTGGGAGATGGGTACTGTAGATGTGCTGGCTAGTTTCATGTCCACTCGACATAGTCTAGAGCCTCCGTTGAGAAAATGTCTCTATAAGATTGGGCTGTAGGCTGGGTGGTGGTGCCACCGCACACCTTTAATCCCAGCACTCAGGAGGAAGAGGCAGGTGGATCTCTGTGAGTTCGAGGCCAGCCTGGTCTACAAGAGCTAGTTCCAAGACAGGCTCCAAAGCCACAGAGAAACCCTGTCTCGAAAACAAAACAAAACAAAAGATTGGGCTGTAGGCAAAACTGTAGGGCATTTTCTTAATTAGTAATTGATGGGGCAGGGCCTAGCCCACTATGGGTGGAGCAATCTCTAGGCTGATGGTCCTGGGTTCTATAAGAAAGCAGACTGAGCAAGCCAGTAAGCAGCTCCCTTCATGGCTTCTGTGTCAGTTCCTGCCTCCAGGTTCCAGCCCTGCTGCAGTTTCTATGCTGACTTCCTTCAGTGATGAACACACTGACAGAAAAAAGAAATAACAAAAGTAAAGATAGTGATTGTGGTGGGAAGAAATATAAAACAGCACAGACAGTGCTGGTGGGGCCTTACTGAGAAGGCGGTCAGGGAGTGCGCATCTCAGAAGGTCCTGCTCTCCACTTGTCTTCCCTTGAGGCTGTTTGTACCTCATTTTATTATCCAGCCATTCCTGCAAGCTGCTTTCTACCTGTTCAAGGACTTTAAAGGGCAATCTGAAGAAGCCAGTCTTCCCAGCTCTGCCAAACAAGTGCTGATTTGGGCTGATGGGCTCCTTCCAGCTGTGTGGTCTCAGGGTGCCCTTTGCCTTCTGACTCCCCAGAGGTCAAACCTGTCCCCACACCATTCCTGTTGCGAAGTGGGGCAGGGAAGGAGCCCAGGGCAGACGTTAGGAGGTATCCATCCATTCGAGAGAGTTGATGGGAAGTTTTGAGGCTTTGCCTTCCAAGACAAAGGATGAACTCCTCGTTCCTAAGTTAATTCATTTGAGAAATGTTTGCTGGGTACCTCCATATATAAGGCAGCAAGGGAAAAAACAATGATCTGGGGGTGTGTCATGGCTGAGGAGTGAAAACAGGGACATAAATTATTGCTCACAAAATATAGGTAGAAATTCTGTAGAGGAAATTTAGCACATGTCTGTAATTCCAACACATGGGAGGTTATGGCAAGAAGACAAAGCGTTTAAGGCTGGCCTGGCTATAAGCCAGGAGAGAGAGACCAGTTAGAGCCAAGCAGAATCAGGATGGCTTTGTCATAGACGGTGTATGAGCTGGAATGTCTTTGAAGGATGCGTGTGACACAGAACGCACGGGGTGTGGGAGAAAGCAGGCAGCCTGAGAGGCCAATATCAAGATTTCAGATATCTAGGTACCCATCAGTCCATGATGAGCACTCGTGACTGCTTGTGGTGCTCCATGAATGGCCTTATCAGATCAAGAGAGGGGACAAGTGCTGCTGAGCTCCATCCGAACAGAAGGCTGATTGAGGAGACAGCACCACCAAGAGGAGCTACTTCACCTCACCTGCCCATTGTCTGTATCTTAGACTAGAGTTCATGGTAGACAGTAAATGAGATGCCCCGACCTTGTGAGGTGCCTAGCAGACTGGAGGAACACTTCAAATGACTCTTGCAAAAGAGAGTGTCTCCTGGGGTGAAGATCTGTGAGGAAGAGTCTGTCTTTAGATGTTAGGCAGCTGCCAGGAAGAAAAGGGCTGGGCTTACCTAACAGTACAGAAGCCTTTGTGACTAGGAACGGGAAATAGGTAGGTTTGGATGAGGGGTGCAGGACAACGTGCAAGCATTGTGGTGGTCTGAGATCTCAGGACTGGAGAGTGGAGGCAAAAAGGACAGAAGTTCACAATCATCCTCTGTGCTGGTTAATGCTGTCAACTCGGCACAGATCAGGTTATCTGGGAGGAGAGAACTTCAGTATAGAAGATGCCTCGTTAGACTGGCTTGTAGGAGAGTCTGCAGGGCCTTATCTTAGATAATGGCTGCTGTTGGAGGTCCCAGCCCACTTGGGGTTCTGGGGTGCAAACTGAGCACGCCATGGGAAGCCAGCCAGTAGACAACATTTCTCCACGGTCTCTACTTCAGTTCCTGCATCCAGATTCCTGCCTTGAGTTCCATCCTGACTTCTCTCGGTGATGGATTGTAGTGGGGATGTGTAAGCCAAATAAACTTTTTCCTTCCCAACCTGCTTTTGGTCAGGATGTTAACAAAGCAATAGAAAGCAAAGTAGGAGGTTGTGGTGATTTGAAGAAGACTGGCCCCCAAGGTTCATACAGGCATGGCTTTGTTGGAGGAAGTGTGTCACTGGGGGCAGGCTTTGAGGTTTCAAAAGCTCCTTCCAGGCCCAGTCTTAATCTCTCTGTGTGAATTGGGAAGTAGCTACTCCAGCACTGCACCTGCCTACTGCCAGGCTCTCTGCCATCACGGGAGTGGACTAAGCTGTAAACAAACTCCCAACTACATGCTTTCTTTTTTAAAAATTTGCCTTGGTCATGGAGTCTCTTCACGGCAATAGGACGGTGATTAAGACAGACCAACATGGCCAATCAAGGAATGAAGAAGGAATTCCTCTTTGATGGATGAGAGTGTGGGCAGGTGCCATGCTCCTTTTTTGGTTCATTCCTCTATCAAGGGGCTAATGCATGGCTGAGCACACAGTGCGTGCTTAGAAAACTGTCTAATGGCCGTCTGTCTGTCTGGAGCAGAAAGGGGATGAAGCCGAGGAGCACTGTGTGGCCAGATCCCAGTTTCCTGACTGTGATGATTTACTCAGTGGCCATGGCTTCTGTGCTAGATCCACTATGGGATGGAGAGGAAAATGGAGCTCCCCGAAGAATGCGGCTATCTGTGTTCTAGCTGTATGAAGACATCAGAGAGGCTCACTGGAGCCTGTCCTGAGGCAGGGTTGGCCAGGCAACACTTTCTCAGGGAGCCCCTGTTTGATTTTAAAACCTCCTGTTGCTCATTCTGCCTCAGCAGCGTAGATTTGGGCTTCTACCTGTGTCTTCTTATCCCCATTTCTCTTGCCAGGTCCGAATTTTCCTTCTGAGAGCTGCGGTACTCACTTCAGGGGTTCCGAGAGGAGCTCTAGGTGGTGTCCTAACACTGGAGGGGAGTGAAAGACCCTCTGTGGGAAGAAAAGCAGGGCCCAAAGCCAGGGGAACACAAAAGAGGCCCCCTTTTGGGGCAGCCCGGGACCGGTCTGGTTTCCCCTTCTGCTGCTTCGTGCTGCCACCTAGTGTACCAAGGCTGAAAGTGCCCCTAGGGAGGGCTCACGTTCCGATACTCCATATTCTCTCATTCATATTTCCTTATGAATTTTCTGAGAGGGGACCTCATTCAGCCCAGGCTGTCCTAGAGCTTACTCTGTAGGTAATGATGACCTTGAACTCCTGGTTCTCTGCCCCCACCTGCTCAGTACTGGCTTATGGTGTCACGCCCAACTCCGTTCATTATTTTATTTACAAAATCACTCAACTTTTCAGAAAAAAATCAAACTTTCCCTCTGGTGATGTGGGGCATTTCAGCACTCCCGGTGTCTCTGTAAAGACCCGACCTCTTGTGTATGGTTCGGTGCTTTTCTCCTTTTTCAGTGGGGACAAGGTGTTCTGGGACTCTCCTTCCAGCAACGGCACAGGCTCTGGGCACGAGTGTCCACGGAGGAAGGGGACACAGGGTGAGAGAACACGAGTTTGACCTATTGGTTCTTCATAGTTCAGGGTGATTTGGCTTGGTTTGTATCTGTGAATTTGTTTATTGTTGTTTGTTTGTTTGCTTGTTTGAGACAGAGTGACCCGGAACTAATGATGGAGCCCGCACAAGCCGGCCTTAAGCTCTTGGCAATCCTGCCTCAGTTTCCTAAATGCTGCATTGCAGATGTACACTAGAGCACCAGACTTATGTCAGGGTATTTCATTTTCTTATTAGTGCCCAACTAAGCCTCATGTAGAAAGAACACCCCCTTCATAGGCAAAACATTGGAATAACCATCCTGTGCTCAGTGGGCTAAACCTAGACCTAGAGAGCTCCATGCTGGTGGAGCCCTAGTGGGGAGAAGGTGCCAAGGCTGTCATCCCAAAACAGAACATCCCAAACTCTTCTCTCCAGAGGGATAAGAGGTGGCCAGAAATCCGAGGCTGGCTTTCCTTGTGGGACAGTTGTGCCTTCTGTGGCACAAATGCTCCTCCCAGTGGCCAAGAGCACTGTCCTCTGGTAAGGGGGGTGTGAGCCCAATGAGGCAGAGACTAGGAAGCAGTGAACAACTGCATCAACGTGGGCTTCCAGGAGGACAGACACACTGGGACAGAGGGGAGGAGATAAAGCACCCGCTCCCACTTACTAATGCCCTTCCTAAGAGTTCTCAAAACTCCTAGGCTTACTGGGCATTGTTCTAACATCTTTACCTGGTTCGTATTGAATTATTTTCACTCTGTGAAGTCCTTGTCGATTCCAAGCACCCCACGGAGTCCGACAAGAAGTCATGGTGGAGCTAAGGATTTTATCCGGGAACTCAGAGCAGAAATCACTGAGCTAAGTTAGTCAAGAACTAGGACCTGCAGCAATGCTCAATGGGTAAGAACATTGGCTGCTCTTCTGGGAGACACATGCAGTGCACAGATGTATGTGCAGTTAAAACATGCATAAGTCTTTTTAAAGATTTATTTATTTATTTATTTATTTATTTATTTATTTATTTATTTATCTATTTATGTATACAACATTCTGCCTGCATATATGCTTGCAGGCCAGAAGAGGGCACCGGGTATCATTACAGATGGTTGTGAGCCACCATGTGGTTGCTGGAAATTGAAGTCAGGTCCTCCAGAAAAGCAGTCAGGGCTCTTAACCTCTGAGACATCTCTCAGCCCCACATGCATAAGATTTATTTTTTTAATTATTTATTTATTATGTATACAATATTCTGTCTGTCTGTATGCCTGCAGGCCAGAAGAGGGCACCAGACCCCATTACAGATGGTTGTGAGCCACCATGTGGTTGCTGGGAATTGAACTCAGGACCTTTGGAAGAGCAGGTGATGCTCTTAACCTCTGAGCCATCTCTCCAGCCCCAAATGAATCTTTTTTTTTTTTTTAAATTATAACACTAGGGGTCACCATGCATACCTTTAATTCTTCCTTTAATCTTAGAACTCAGGAGGCAGAGGCAAGTGGATCTTGATGAGTTTAAGGCCATCCTGGTCTGCATAGTTTCGGGTTAGTCACAGCTATATAGTGAGACCCTACCTCAAAAAAATAGAACAAGACAAAATTATGACACATATATTTCCTTATTGTGTATACCCACATGCCACTTCATGCATGTAGCAATCAGAGGACAAGTTGAGGGAGTGATTTCTTACCTTCAGCATGTGGGTTCCAGGGACAGAATGTTGGTTGACACTTGTAGGGTTTCAGCAGATTGGTCTGACAGTAAGAGTTGGGACGAAGGGCCTTAAAGAAGGGAACAATGGGGGCTGGAGAGATGGCTCAGAGGTTAAGAGCACTGCCTGCTCTTCCAAAGGTCCTGAGTTCAATTCCCAGCAACTGCATGGTGGCTCACAACCATCTGTAATGAGATCTGGTGCCCTCTTCTAGCCTGCAGGCATGTATGTAGGCAGAATACTGAGAATATTGCATACATAATAAATAAATCTTTTTTTTTTTAAAAAAAAGAAGTGAGCGATGTCGAGAACAGAGTGGGACAACATGCTTGTGAAAGACGCACATTTTCGCTAAACGGACTTACAATTCACAAAGACACTGTAGAATGTGTGGCTGGATGTTTTGCTTTGTGACTGAAATTGAACTCGGGGCTTTTGCACATTGCCAGACAAGCGCCCACCACTGAGCTACACAGAAACCAGAGTCTGGCTGGCATTAGAAGATGGTAAACACTGTCCGGAGGTAAGACTGGTGCACTCTGGAGTTGGACTGAAAGATACAAACTCAGTCCTCAACAAGACTCATTTAGGACTGCGATGTTCTGAATGAGGACAGCGCCCATAGGCTCAGGTGTTTGAATCCTTGGTCCCCAGATTGTGGAACTGGGTAAGGAAGGATTAGGGAGTGTGGCCTTGTTGGAGGAGGTGTGTCACTGAGGATGGGCTCGAGGCTTCAAAAGCCCACAACAGGCCGTCTGACCGCCTGTCTCTTGTCTCTATGTCTCTTGTAGTGATATTTCATTTGTATTTTAATAAATAAAGCTTCCCTGAAAATTAGAGAGTAAAACAGACACCCTGGTCTGTCTTACGAGCACACACCTTTAATCCCAGAAGCCACACTAGTTTGCCATAGAAACCTGTCGTAGTGGTACACGCCTTTAATCCCAGAGGTAGAGAGGAATATAAAACGGGAGGAGACAGCTCTCTGTTAGTCTCACTCTGAGATTCCTGGAGGCAGGATTGCCATTTCAGTCTGAGATAGAGGTAAGAGCCGGTGACTGGCTGCTTTGCTTTTCTGATATTCAGGTTGAACCCCAATATCTGTCTCTGGGTTTTTATTAAATGTGCTATAGTCTCTCTTTCTCTGCCTCCTGCATGCAGGTTAGGGTGTAACTGCTCCAGTTCCATTCCGCCTGCCGCCATGCTCCCCACCATGATGGACTAACCCTCTGAAACTAAGCTTTCTTTTATAGGCTGCCTTGGTCATGGTGTCTCCTCACAGCAATAGAACAGTAACTAAGGTAGACTTTTACTAACAAGGAGTGATGTTCATCTAGTGTTCTTTGTGTGTGTGTGTGTGTGTGTGGTGGGAACCAGAGGTCGATGTTGGGAATCTTCATATAACCATTCGGCATAACCTTATTTATCACTGCTCCTGAAGACTGAGATTCCGCTAGACTGACCAGGGAACCTCAGAGAATCCCACTCCTAGCCCTGGGTTACACATAGCTGCTGCCATGCCTGGCTTTTATGTGGATGTTGGTCATCCCAAACTCAAGTTCTTAAGAGTTATGCAGCAAGTACCCTTTGCAATGAGCTACCACCCAGTCTGTTTTTAAATATGTATGGGAGTATTTTTAGATATTATATATGTGTGCTGGCTAGTTTTATGTTGACTCGACAAAAACTAAAGTCATCTTAGAGAAGGGAACCTCAGTTGAGAAAATATCTCCTTAAGATTAGGCTGTAGATTGGCCAGTTGGTGGGGGCGCACACCTTTAGTCCCAGCACTCGGGAGGCAGAGTGCTGATCTCTGGGTGTGTGGTCAGCCTGGTCTAAAGACTGAGTTCCAGGACAGCCTGAGCTACGCAGAGAAACCCTGTCTCAAAAAAGAAATGCCTGTAGATGATTGATGGGGAAGGGCTCAGTTCATTTTGGGTAGTGCCATTCCTGGGCTGGTGGTTCTGGTTCTGTAAGAAGGCATGCTGAACAAGCCAGTAAGAAACACCCTTCTACGGTCTCTGCATCAGTTCCTGCCTCCAGGTTCCTGTTTGAGTTCCTGTCTTTACTTTCTTGATAAACAGTGATATGAAGATGCAGGCCAAATAAACTATTTCCTTTTCAACGTCCTTTTTGGTCATGGTGTTTTGTTGCAGGAAAAGAAATCCTAACTTATTTGTGTGTGTGTGTACATATAAGATTTGTGTGTGTGTGTGTGTGTGTGTGTGTGTGTGCATGTGAATTCAGTTCCTCCAGAGGCCAGAAGGGAACCAGACTGCCTGAAGTTAGAGTTACAGGATGGGGGTGATGGGAACTGAATTTGGGTTCTCTGCAAGGGCAATAAGTACTCTCAACCATCAGGTCATCTCTCCACCTCCTTGTTTTGTTGTCTGTTTGTTTGCTTGTTTTCAGAGATGTTCTTACTCTTTAGCCTAGGTTTGCCTCAAACTCACAGCAACCCTGCTTCAGCTTCCCAAGTGCTAGGACTTCGGTGTGACCCACCGCATGGAGGAGGGGTGGTAGCGGCAGCACGGCTGTCTGGACAGTGAGAGGGGCTATGACTCTGCATAGCAGTAGCCGTTGGCTTGTTGCTTTTATCAGAAAAATCCCTTGGGCCCCAGTGTTAAGTGAGCTGAGAGAACACTGCTCAGTATGTCAACTATGAAAGTGCACTGTGCCTTCTGACAGAGATGCTGGCTTACACAGAGGCATGGTGGGTTCAGTTTTCTTCACAAGAACTTCAGAATGCACTCCAGCAGGAACAGCACATCACTGAAGGAGCATGCTCAAGCTTAGATGCCAAAGGTTTTTGTTTGTTTGTTTGTTTGTTTGTTTGTTTTTGAAACAGGATTTCTCTGTGTAGCCTTGGCTGTCCTGAAACTCGGGTTTCAAACCTGCTTCTGTCTCCTGAGTTATGGGATTAAAGGTGCCTGCCACTATGCCTGCCTGGCTGAGGTCAAAGGTTTATGAGGGTGTCAAACACGTGATGAAGAGAAAGCTGTTTGGGGTGAGGGGAGTGCTGTCGAATAACTAAACAGAACTGAACACACACCTTTAATCCCAGCACTTAGGAGAGGCAAACTCATCTACACAGAGCAGGAGCAACACAGAAAGACCTCATCTCAAAAAAGACCAAAATGAAAAAAAAGAAAAAAAACAAAGCAAAATCCACATAACTGAGGGAAAAATATGCTTTAAACAGAAATCATACTGATAATTAAGAAAGTTTCATAATTTTCATAAAAAATGACACTGAGGCTGACCTAAGGAACTGTGGTGAAGGACAGGGGAGGGACAGAGGGACAGAACATCTCAAAGAAAGCGGAGGTCCTGGAGAGATGGTTCAGTGGTGAAGACCTCACAGAAGACCTGAGTTCAATTCCCAGAACCTACATCGATAGCTGGAGTCCCAGAGGATCCAAAGCCCTCTTCTGATTTCCGTGGGCACAAGATTCTCATGTAGTGCCCAAGCATGCTTGCAGACAAAACACTCACACCTATACAATTAAAAAATGCAGAAATGTAGCTATTAACATGACATCAGGAAGGGAGAAGAAAAGCATGACAGATGTTTGTTACTGCTCTTAAATTTACTGTTATCGGTGCCTGACTGTTTGAGAGGGGGGATTGGTGTGTGTACGTCTCAGAATGATTCTGCACTGAGTTCTTTCCTTCCACCCGTATGTGGGTTCCAGGAATCAGATAGGTCATCGGGCTTGCACAGCATCTGCCTTTACCTGCTGAGCCACCTCACTGCTTCTGCTCCTAGTCTTTGAAATACCTCCCTCCCTGCATGCACACTTCTCTGCACACTCACATCTGCAAAGCGAGATAGACAGACATAATTTGAGCATTTAAAAAAGCAGTTGACCATTGGCTCTAACACAGAGTTTAGGAGAAATTGACGCCTTCAGTGCTGCTGTGTTTGTGGTCTGTACACTGGGGCACTGGGCACAATCCCAGTGGCCGGATACACAAGTGTGGGTCAGTGTTGTGTACCAAGTAGACAAGATACTTGCTAGAAGGCTACAATTTTGTACTCTCACCCTTTATGGCAAATAAGGACTTTTGGTACAAAAGTATAACCAAGCTTTCCTGTGCTACCAACCCCAGCACTTTTTTTTGCCTCTTTTTTGTTGTTTCGAGATAGGGTCTCTGTGTGTAGCTCTGGCTGTCCAGGAACTCACGCTGTACACCAGGCTGTCCTCCAACTCACAGAGATCTGCCGCCTCTGCCACCTGAGTGCTGGGATTAAAGGCACACACCTTTAGTTCAAGCACTCCAGAGGCAGAGGCAGGCAGGTCTCTGTGAGTTTGAGGTCAGCCTGGTCTACAGAGCAAGTTCCAGGACAGCCAAGGGTACATTGAGAAACCCTGTCTCAGGAAACCAAAATAAAATAAAAGTGTGTGCCATTGTGCTGGGCTCAGTTTCCAGTTTTTATGAAGTATCTGGAAATCCAAAGATTTGAAATATTTTTATTTATCTTTAATTATGTGTATATCAGTTTGTGTGTGGGTTTGTGCATGAGCTCAGATGCTGCGAAGGTTAGATCCCTTAGAGCTGGAGTTACAGGTGGTTGTGAGCTGCCTGCAGTGAGTTCTGGGAGCTGAGCAGCGTACTCTCTTGACTGCTAAGCCATGTGTCCAGCACTTGAAATAAGATTTTTAAATGTTAGCAACCAATTTAGATAGATTCCTTTTTAAAGAGGGTCTCACTATATTGTTCTGGCAGGCCTAGAACTCACTTTGTAGACCAGGCTGGCCTCAAAATCTGCCTGCTTCTGCCTCCCAAGTGTTGGGATTGAAGATGTGTACCACCATGCCCCACTGAAGTCAGATTATTTAAAAGCTGTGTCAAATACACCACAGCTCTCAGTCAGTGTGTGCCATCTCCAGCACAGCAGGCAAGGGAGCAGGTACCGGAGAATGAGTCCACAGAACAAGCTTACTCTATGGATGCCAGTGGTCAGCAGCAGCTCCAGCCCTTCCAGGACTTCAGCCCCTTAGTAATCCCCTCATTCATTCTACTGGTATCAACTTTGCTCAGTGAGAACCCACTTAGCAGCAAAACATGGTAGCTTTAATCTCAGCACGTGGAAGGTAAAGGCACAGACAGAGACACGGGTCATCCTTGAAACAAGAATGCCCCTTTATTGTGTACCAGAGCCGGTTATATATGGATCCTTGACTGATAACCACGCCCCAGCCAAACCCACCAGAAACCACTCCCCTGCCATCAGGAACTCCTGAGGGTCTCTCTCAGAGCAGCTGCAAGCATAACAAGCTGACATAGTCCCAATGAACCCTTCTCCTCAGAGATCAATACTGTATCTTCCATATTTTAGCATCTCACTGAACTGAAAGAACTTGAAAGATGCTCTGAGGGCAGGTACCTTCAGTGGCGCATTTCAGCTCAACTCCTGGACCTCCAGGGAAGGCTGTGACCTGTCCATTACTACCGGCACCCCCAGCTGGTGCCACCTCCTCTCTGCCCCAGCCCATAACCCCCTCTTTTGTCTTTTTAAAGATCTGCTGAAGAGATGGCTCAGTTTAGAACACTTGTTGCTCTTGCAGAGGACCTGGTTTCCAACCTTAGCACCTACATAGCGGTTCACAACAATCTCAACTCTAGTTCCAGGAGATACAACACCGTTTTCTGACCTCCATGGGCACCAGGTACACACACGGTACAATATATACATCCAGGAAAAACATTCCTACACATAAAGCTAAATAAATCTAATACAGGGGCTGGAGAGATGGCTCAGAGGGTAAGAGCACTGGCTGCTCTTGCAGAGGTCCTGAGTTCAATTCCCAGCAACCACATGGTGGCTCACAACCATCTGTAATGAGACCTGGTGCCTTCCTTGCCAGTAGTATATTGTATGCTTAATAAATAAATAAATCTTTAAAAAAATTGTGTGAGAGGATCTCTTGATATAGTGTTTATAAACCAAGTGCAGCATGTGCAATGCTCTCCTTGTTTCTAATTAAACACTCACGCCGCTGCCACTGCCTCCTTCCCTCCCTCTTCCTGGGGAGTGAACCCCAGAGCAATGCACTCTGCCACTCAGCCGCCTGGAGTCTGGAGACCTTTACAAGCTTCACACGATGCAAGTTTCTTTCTTTTTTTTTTTTTTTTTTTTTTTTTTNGGTTTCTCTGTAGCTTTGGAGCCTGTCCTGGAACTAGCTCTGTAGACCAGGCTGGTCTCAAACTCACAGAGATCTGCCTGCCTCTGCCTCCCAAGTGCTGGGATTAAAGGCGTGCGCCACCATCGCCCGGCTATGATGCAAGTTTCTAAGGTGGAGAGGGCAGCACACTGGGTCAGCACCTTATTTTATACAGAGCACTTTGCTCTGTGTTATCATTTATTTACTTAAAATTTTCCCTGTATCCTAATTTGTTCTATTTTGTAAGTGTTGGGAATTGAACCCAGGGACTGACACATATGTAGTAGAT
Organism: Alexandromys fortis; assembly: GCF_014885135.2. Classification (NCBI taxonomy): domain Eukaryota; kingdom Metazoa; phylum Chordata; class Mammalia; order Rodentia; family Cricetidae; genus Alexandromys; species Alexandromys fortis. Next base: position 1,328,289 of record NW_026068045.1, on the reverse strand, counting down.
AGCAACCTACTATCCTAGTTCTCTCTCGCTCTCTCTTTTTCCTAATATTATGTATGGGTGTTTTGTCTGCATGTATGTCTATGCACCATGTGCATGCCCAGTGCCCTCAGAGGCCAGAAGGTGTCAAATCCTCTGGAACTGAATTTAGAGATGCTATGCTTCATGATGCGGGTGCTGGGAACTGAACCTGGTACCCCAGATGAGCAGTCTAAGACAGCTCTCCCTCTTTTTTTCTAAGACATCTTTTCAGCCCTCATAGCAAACAAAGACTTGCTATGTAGCCCTGACTGGCCTCAGACGGTTTCCTGCTGAGAGTACAGGTGTGTGCCACCTTGTCTAGCTCACTGTGATCTTTTATTTTGAGACAGAGTCTTGATAAACTTCCCAGACCCACCATGATGGCTAATCTTTATTGTCAACTTGACACACCTGGGAAGACGAATCCTCAGTTGAAGAACTGACTCCATCATATTGGCATGTGGCCATTTTTGTGGGGTATTTTCTTCTTTGCTAATTAACTTAGGAAGCCCAGGCCACTGTGTCATCACTAGGCAAGTTAGCCTGGGCTGTATGGAAAAAGATAGTCGGGGGGCTGGGGACAGAATGCTTGTCCCGAATCAGTGAGGCCATGAGTTCTATTGCCAGCACCACTAATAAATACACTACCTAGGTAAGTTTAAAAAAATTTCTTTTTTCAAGACAGGGTTTCTCTGTGTAACATTCCTCGTTGTCCTGGAACTCATTCTGTAGACCAGGCTGGCCTCGAACTCAATGAGATCCACCTGCCTGTGTCCCAAGTGCTGGGATCAAAGGCGTGCACCACCACTGTCCAGATAGTTAAATTAATAAAGGAAGGAAGGAAGGAAAGTAGGAGGGAGAGAGGAGAAAGGAAGGAAGAAAGGGGGTAAAAGGTAGCAGTTGGAGAGAGGACTCAGTAGTTAAAATCATTTAATGCTTTTGTAGAAGATTCCTGGCGAAAGAACCCAGCACTCACATCAGGTGGCTCACAACTGCCTGTAACTCCACTTCCAAAGAGTCCAGTGGTCTCTTCTGTATATGCATATGCACACACGTATACTAAATAAAGTTTTTGTTTTTTAGGTTTTTCTATTTTGTGTATATGAGTGTATTGTGAATATGTGCACCCCTTCTGCACCTGCTGCCTGTTGAGGTCAAAATTGTGCTTCCAGCTGGACGGTGGTGGTGCACGCCTTTAATCCCAGCACTTAGGAGAGGCAAACTCATCTNCCCTTCTGCACCTGCTGCCTGTTGAGGTCAAAATTGTGCTTCCAGCTGGACGGTGGTGGTGCACGCCTTTAATCCCAGCACTCAGGAGGCAGAGGCAGGCGGATCTCTGTGAGTTTGAGACCAGCCTGGTCTACAAGAGCTAGTTCCAGGACAGGCTCCAAAGCCACAGAGAAACCCTGTCTCAAAAAACCAAAAAAAAAAAATTTGTGTTTCCAATCTCCTGAAACATGGAGCCACCAGGTGGGTGCTGAGAACTGAACCCAGGTCTCCTGAAAGAACAAGTGTGCCTAACCATTGAGCCATCTCTCCAGTTCCTAACGAGATCTTTAAAACAGTATAAAAATAGTAGCTGAAAGGGAGCCATGATCTGTTGCAGGAGCTCCTTCCGCTCCTTCAGCCAATAGCCACTGAGATACCAGCCCATTGGGGTGTGGTCTCTCTAAAAAAAAAAAAGCAGCAACTGCCCTCTCTTTTGCTTTGGGCTCCGCTTCCGGCGACTAGGCTCCTTTCCTGATTGCGCAGAGGGCTGTTGTCTGGGATGCTGATCTGTAAGTTTTTCCCCTTTAAATAAATAACTATTCTATTAATCATAATTCCGAACCGGTGTGGGATTGTTTATGACTTACACCTTCATCTAGCACTCAGGTCGAATCATATACCAGGGTTCCTTTGCTGACTTTTTACAAAGATTAATTAAGGCTCTGGATATAGGGGTAACAGACCCAGAAGCTAGACGAATACTTCTTGAATCTCTGGCTTTTGAAAATGCAAACATAGAATGCAAAAAGATAATTGGGCCTTTAAGGTCTAGATCAGCACCTATGGATGTATGAATTCAGCATACGATGAATGTTGAGACGTTTAGCTATAATGATGAATCTTGGGTAGGAGAAGCATGGCATCTGCCTGACTCTGCTTCTTCTCCCAGCATTCTGTTCTGTCTACTCCGCCTATCTAAGCTGCTGTCCTATCAAAGGCCAAGGCAGTCTCTTTATTTGACCAATGAAAGTAACACATAGACAGAAGACCTAGCTACATCAATGATCAAGCCAGTAAGTAGTGTTCTTCCATTGTTTCTGCTTCAGTTCCTACCTTCAGGGCCTATCCCAGCTGCTTTTGATAATGGCTAATTTATAAGATGAAATAAACCATTTCCTGACCAGGCTGATTTTGGTTAGAGTGTCTCATCACTTTAGAAAGCACAGTAGAACACTTTGCAGTCCAGGCCAGCTTCCCAAGTAGTTTTTGTTATGATTGTCGTCTCTTTAAGAGACAAGCCACGCCCATTCCCTCCCCCATCCGCTGAGGCAGGCTGATCTTCAGCTTCCGGCCTGAGCTCACTCTCTTTTCTGTCTTCCTCTCGGAGAGGCAGCTTCACTTCTGCCTCTCTTCCCACTTCTCCCCCCCCCTTTCTCTCTCTCTGTCCTCTTCTCCTTCTCCCCCCCCCCCGCTCTAAGTAATAAATATCCAATTCTATTCTGCATGATGTGTCTGTCCATGTGCCTCCTACCCTGCTCACACCGCTGGGCTAGCTGGACCAGACCGCCCGTCATGGGTCTCCCTGCCTGGAACCAGCCACTGCTCAGGGATCAGCAGCGTCTCTGCCTGGGACTGGCTGCTCCCAGGGCCCGCTGCCTGCCACCACATGGCCCGCTACCACCATTTGGGGACCTACAGCATTTCTGCTGCCTACTGCCACCAGGGATCTTATACACACAAAACAGCCACAAGCCCATCGTTTAACCCAGTAACCAGGACATTGCCAGTAGCATCCACTTGTATCCTTTTTTCATTTGAGCTTCTATCTCTCCAGGTTAACTATCAACACATCCCATGTCTATTACCATTGCTCTACTCTTCCAAAGCTTTTGTTATTGTGCTATCTTTGAACTGTAAGAGCTGGTTTCAGGGTTTGCCGTGCTCCGAGGTTTCCTGGATCACCAAGCTGGACCCCTCCAGTGCATTCTGTCCTCATCTCCTTCACAGATGCATCTTAGATCACAGACACACAGCCACTTTTCCAGGGTTCTGACTATAATTGTACCTCTGTGTTCTTTCTTGAAGGGTCACCATTGTAATGATTCAGCCACACAACATGGCTGACACTTCTGGGTTCCAGGGCCATGTTTGTGCAGACAAGCCCTCAGGCAGAAGTGCCTAATGGCCCCAGGAATCCCATGTGACCCACGTGCAGCATGGTTGCATCATCTACATGTGATTCAGCTGCGTGAGCCCTTGCATCTCCCTATGACGTAACCACGCCATCCCCTGTGCACATGCGCTAGGCAGCCCTTAAAAGTTGGAGGCAACATCTTCTGCTTTTTCTCCCCCTTCCCCCTCCCTCTGTGTGTGTGTGTGTGTGTGTGTGTGTGTGTGAGAGAGAGAGCTGGGAGGTAGTTCCTAATAGTAAAAGAGCCTTGAATGGGAAGGTGGGGACGCTTCACTTTGACAGTGTTTTGCGACTCCAACATCAAAATCCTAAATTCGTGACCAGGTTACTCACCTGTCTACAGGGTTTTGTTGGCCATTGTAGTCTGGGGATGGAACTTCTGTTAGACAAGCGCTCTGCCATCAAGCTACACCTCCAACCCAATGGAGGAGAGATTGTGAGGACCTCTTGATAGAAGGCAGTTGACATGCTGTGAAATGGTCTTCCCAAACCATTATTCTTGTTAGGTTTTTCTTAAAGACAAGCCTCTCCGCCGAAGCAAATAATCTCAATCAGACCAAATTAAAAGATATCCAGGTTTAACTGAACAGACATGTCTGCAGGGAAATCATGAGGAGGGGGAACAGAAAACCAACACAACCACCAAAGAGGAAGAGGGGAGACCATGTGCTTATTCTCTGGGGACAGTTTAAGTAGCGTGTGGGAGTGGTCTTGACCTTCCCTGGGGAAGGGTCACCTTTTGGCGGGCTTCCTTAACCCTACCTGCAGAGGTGGAGTTTGGACTGAGGAACTCAGGGGAGGGGGCTTGAAATAAAGTTTTGTGCCCAACATTCCAAAGATGGACGGGGGGGGGGGGGCTGGGGTGAGGCCCAATTTAATAATTCTTACTATCGCAGGGTTTCTTCAGATTCAAGCTATTTGGACTATTATCTTACCGCCAGAGGACAGAAAAACACAGCCAGGCGTGTCCAACCTGTGCCTATTAAGGTGAAGAGTTTCTATGAATACGCCCAACACAAGATCTTTTTTTTAGACAAAAGTCTCGTATATTCCGAGGTATCCCCGAACTCTCCACGTAGTCTGGCCTTGAACTCCTGATCCTCCTCGCTCTAGCTCCCAAGGCCCGGGATTACAGGCGTCCACCACTACATCTGGTTTTTGCAATACCAGATCAAACCCCATGCTATGAGTGCTTAGGGAAGTACTCTAACAAATGAACTATGTCTCCAACCCCGCGAGGTTTTATTTCCTTCTGTTCTTTTTGTAAATCAACCTCACAGTTCTTGGGCGTGAACTTTGTAGGTAACAACAGTTTTAACAATGACAAATGGCTGCATTCATCTCTCAGATGCTTTTTCTGGACTGTCCAGGCAATGCCAGATCTTTCAGTGAGGACAATCTCTGTAAAACTGCCAAGCGGGGGAGGGGGGGCTGCAGAGCTGGCTCAGAGGTTAAAAGCACGGGCTGTTCTTCCAGAGGTCATGAGTTCAATTCCCAGCAACCATATGGTGGCTCTCAACCATCCGTAATGAGACCTGGTACCCTATCACTCCTTAAAAAAAACAAAAACAAAAACAAAAACAAAAACACCTAAAGAGAACTGAAGGCCGGTAATTCTCAGAGAAGCCGACAGAGGCGATTTGCGCATGCACACCTTCCCTAACACCGCCCCACCCCCCAGACCGCCGAAAGCGCGCGTCTTTTGCAGGTAGCGGTTGGCCGATGCTTCCATCAATCACTTGAAGGGCCAATGAGTGAGCCTCGGTACCTACTTCCTGCTGAAAAGTAGGCGGTGCCGGGCGTGGCTTGGAGGCCTTTGTTCCACGCGCTGCGCAACTTTGAAAGCGCCTTGGGCGTGTGTTGTGCCGCCCGTGAAGCCAGGGAACAGCAGCCAAGCGCTCAGTGACGCCTATGGGGCCAAATGTGCGGAAACGGACGCTACGGCACTCTACGGCCTGCCTTCTGCACCTCCCCCCTTTGAAACCCGGAAGCACTTCCTCGCCCTCCGGAGCACACCGGGGTCACGCGGGGCGGTGCCTGAAGGGCGGGTGACCCGGCGTTCGGCAGGTCTTTCCCTCCCAGGGTCACCCAGCAAGTTTTGTGCACGTGGCGGCTAATGTCCTAAATAGGAGTGGTCGTGAGCTGCTGTCCTGGGAGGGTGGAGACGGCGCGGATCGGACTCCGCCGCACCTACCCAGAGCACGGGAGGCTGTGCACTCTACAGGCTGTCTCTTCCTTTTGGGACCCACGATTGTAAACGGCAGGAGAATGGACTTGCTTTTTGTGCAGACAAACACAGTGATTTCAGGCTGCAAACATTCAAGTCCGAGTTACTGGCTCGACTAGGAGCCGCTTTTAGAGCTTGAGATGGGATTGCCCTGGGTCTCTTCCACATTTGCTGTTCCTTAAATAAGTTTCCACACAATTACAGGGCTGGAAAAGCTAGCCCATAGGACTTAAGGGTGAGTCAGAACATAATAAATGGGCTGGCCCAGAACCACTGACCTGATAGTTAAGTCTAAGAAACCCTGACCTTAGTCCCATTTTATATGGCAGTACTTAAGGAGCCTATTCTTCAACAGCTTAAAAAGGAGAGAAGTGGCAAAAAGTTACAACTTGGAGTATTTTTAATTTTCTTCTTAAAAAAAAAAAAAAAGCAGTGTGTATGTATGTGTGGCCCGCGGAGGGCCAGAAAAGGGTGTTGGATGAAGTTGAGTTCAGTTCCAGCGCCGTGTCAGACAGCTCACAACTGCCTGTAACATTAGTTCCAATAGACTCGATGCCCTACTCTGGCCTCTGTGGACACTCATGTATACACAGACACACATGAAGGTTAAATTATGTAAAAACTAAGATAACCAAAATGTACTTCATCTGCACTGCCTCATTTTAACCTCCCTGGCCATGTCCTGTGTAAGCATTGTTCTTTTAAAAAAATATTTATGTATGTATTTATTATGTATACAGTGTACAATATTCTGTGTATGTCTGTAGACCAGAAGAGGGCAGCAGACCTCATTATAGATGAGCCACCATGTGGTTGCCAGGAATTGACCTTTGGAAGAGCAGGCAATGCTCTTAACCACTGAGACATCTCTCCAGCCCCTGTGTAAGCATTGTGCCAGACTGCCATTCCCTTGTCTTTTTCCAAATAGTAGTTTAAGATCTTTGGGATCATAGAATATTTGATATTGTTTCATTTTATTAATTTCTTTTTGAACGGAGTCTCATGTATTCCTTGCTATCCTGAATTCACTATATAGCAGAGGAAGAATTTGAACTTCTGACATCACCATTTTTTTACTGGCATTCTAGATATGTGGCACCACCCTTGACACATCCTGGTGCTGAGGGTTCAGCCCAGAGGTTCCTGTGTGCTGGGCAAGATCTCTCAGCCACATCGCTGTCTCCAAACGCCTAATTCTGAAAGCTGCTACTTAACTTGCCGGTTTGAGTTCCATTTTAAAAGAAAGGTTAAGTGCACTTTGGCTTGGTGGATGTGATGGTTACACTGCCAACTCAACAGGACCTGTGGGGCTTTTCTTCACTAGGATGACTGAAGTAGGACCCAGAAAGATAAAAGGAGGAAGTGGCCTGAACACTAGCATTCCTTGCTCTGCTTCTGACTGCAGATGCAAGGTGAGGAGCTACCTCACGATTCCAAAACCCCTTCCTTCCTGAAGTTCTTTTGTTGGGTATTACTACTGCCACTGTAGGGCAGGGTTCCCAGCATTCCCAAAATAGCCTCATCCCTTGACCAACTGCTGGGACAAACACTACAACTAAAAGCAACTCAGGAAGGAAAGGGTTGTTTGGTTTCCGCTTCTGTGTCACAGTCCATCACTGAGGGAAGAAACAGCGGGAGCTGAGGAGAAGCCGGGGAGGATGCTGCTAACCGGCTCCTTTCCTGGCCTATGCTCAGCACTGTAAAAAGCCCAGCGGACCAAGTCTTCTTACATTAATTAGCATCAAGACAGCTGTCCCACAGACATGGCCACAGTCCAACCTGATAGAAGCAATTCTTTAAAAAGATTATTTTTAGATAGATATATATTTGTTTGCCTAAATGTACACATGTACATCATGTATGCTGTCCCCATGGAGGCCAGAAAGCCTAGATCCCTTGGGAATGGAATTACAGTTGTCAGATGCCACAGGGTGCTCTGGAAGAACAGCTAGTATCTACCCACTGTACCATCTCTGCAGCTCCCGAGTTAGTTCTTCAGTGTCTGCAGCTCCTAGGTAGTCAGTTCTTCGGTGGTGCTGCCTCTTCCCAGATTTAGGTTGTGTCAAGTTGACAAAACTGACCAGGCTACACCTACCATTTTGTACTATTTATGTGAAGCAGTATACTCAGCTTTGACAATTATGAAATCAAATATTAATTATGAAAAATATTGAAGAGGATCTACATTGTAAACTAGCAAATATCCAGCCAAGATTTATATAAGTCCATCTCATTGATATGAAAAATTGATTTTTTTGAGATATAGTCTCATTATGTAGCCTTAGCTAGACTGTATGTTTCAATCCTTGTTAAAGAATTTTAGGCCGGGCGGTGGTGGCGCACGCCTTTAATCCCAGCACCTGGGAGGCAGAGGCAGGCGGATCTCTGTGAGTTCGAGACCAGCCTGGTCTACAAGAGCTAGTTCCAGGACAGGCTCAAAAAAANAAAAAAAAAAAAAAAACAGAGAAACCCTGTCTCGAAAAAAAAAAAAAAACCAAAAAAAAAAAATTTAGAGCTGGAGAGATGTATCAGGGGTCAAGAGCACTGACTGCTCTTCCAGAGGTCCTGAGTTCAATTCCCAACACCACACAGTGGCTCTCAACCATCTATAGTAGGATCTGATGCCCTCTCCTGGCGGGCAGGTGTACATGCAGAGCACTCAGACAAAATAGAAATACATAAAATTTAAAAATTATTTAAAATAAGCTTCTTAGGTTGTGGAGAAAGCACAGCATGCATTCAGGTCCCCTGCACCAAAGCTGGGTGCAGTTGTAAGTGCCTGTAATTCCACACTAGGGAGGCAGAGGCAGGAGAATCCTTAGGACTCGGTCAGCCAGTATGACTGAAATGGCAAACTCCAGATTCCATGGAGAGAAACTGAGGAAGAGACCACTGAACCCTGGTTCTCATATACCCTGCGCGCACACACACACACACACACACACACACACACACACACACACACACCTGAGGAAGACACCACTGAACCCTGGCTTACATATACCCTTCACACATACATACAAAAACAAAAATTTATAATTTCCATTAATGTTTAATTTGCATATTTCATGGTCTGTATATATCCAGATTATGAATTCAACTGAAGAGAATTTAGTTTGTGAGAAAGTTTCAGAGGCCATGTGAATTGTGGTGGTGCATATATTTAATCCCAATAGAGGCAGATGATTTCTGGAAGTTTGAGGCTAGCCTGGCCTACATAGTGAGTTCCAGGAAAGCCAGGGCTATGCAGAGCGATCTCTTAAACAACCTTTAAAAGAAAAAAAAAAAAAAAGCCAGTGAAGGTTCTTGATTAGACTGGCCTTTTGTCTGGTGTGGCGATCCTCCCAAATACATCACCATCAGAAATATTTTCCTAGCAAAAAGCTTTTTTAACTTAGTATTTTGACATAGTGTCTTATGTAGACCAGGCTGCCCTCTAGTTCACTCTATAGTCCAGGTTGGCCTTGAACTCTTGATCCTCCTGCCTCTTCTCCTCTGACCTGCTTTAGTTTTATTTGTTCATTTTGAGACAGGGTCTTATTTTCCTGTGTAGCCCAGACTGCCCTTCAACTCCCCATCATCCTGCCTGCCACTCCAGCTCCTGGCTGACCTGACTCATTCGTTTAAATTCTTCTGATGACCTAAACTATGTAGAATAAAGGCCTTCCCACAGCCCCGGCCTAGAGCTGCATATGCTATTCGTTTTTGGCTTTCACTGGAGTTTGAGTTCCTTAAGGTCCCATATGCCCAGGAAATTCCTATTTAACTGCAAAAGTTCAGTTCAAATAGTTCCTCTTAGACACCTCCCAGACCACTAGTTTGCAGTAGGTATGCCTTGTTTCTTATCTCAAATGCCCAGTTGCTGCAGGTTCTTCTGTCTCCTGTTCCCATGAGAAATAGGAACCAACCGATTCCTTACTGTTCTAGAGTACATCCAGATTCCAAGAAACTGCACGGACTATGCCTGGAATGGGCTTGTGCTGCCCTCTGAAGGCTTTGAGAACTAGCAAGGCCTCTGCACTTTATGTGGTGAATTACGGGGGACCATGAAGGAGTCAGTTATCAAAAGGGCTGAAGATGGATGGATACTTGGCAGAATGGCAGGTGAAGTTAAAGGAAACAGGCAGCTGTTAGCTCTGTTGTACAGGAACAGCCAGCAAGTGTTAGAACTACAGCATCCTTGAGACCATGCCGAGTCCAGAGACCCCTGCGTCACACTGTTGTATAGAAACAGCCAGCAAGTGTTAGAACTACAGCATCCTTGAGACCATGCCGAGTCCAGAGACCCCTGTGTCATGGTTTAAACCATCAGGGCTCTGTGACTGGCCAGGGTAGAACAGTTACAGTGCAGGTTCCATTTCTATTCACATAAAGTTCCCCTGGTGCCAACACCACTCTGAGGTAGTTTAGCAATCCAGGCTGTTTTAAATCTGTATGTGTATGGGTGTTTCCCCTGCATATATGTTGTGCACCATCTGCATGCAGTGTTTGTAGAGGCCAGAAAAGGGCATCAGACCCCCAACCCAGGCTGCTGTGATCCATGGCATCTCACACAGACATGCTCTTTCACAATGCTCAAAAGACATGGAAACAGCATTGGAAAGGCAGGGACTACCTGTATTTCAGAAGGGACATACATCACAGCTTACTAGTCCAATGGCCAGAACCAGCCCCAAGATCCCACACAGGGACTGGGGAAACACCAGAAGAGAGCGGGAACAGAAGGCTTATGAGCAACAGTAAGGCTTACCCCAGACCCCAGCAGGTGGTACCTCCCAGGAAGGAGGAGGAGGTTAGACAGTCAGAGGCAAACAGGAGATACACTGAGCAGAAAGGTTTTGCTAAGGATTTGGGTTGTGAGGTCACCTCAGAGAAAAAATCCTTTCCGTGGGCATGGATGAGCTGGGTATTACCATCTTACCTGTTGGTTCTCCCCTGGAGCAACGTCTGGAAAAGTCAGGCAACTATACTGCTGGGAGAGATGAATTTATTCAAATGGCAGCTGGTAGGGGTGTATGGGTCCTTGGCATGTGGGCTTTCCACAGGGCTGGTGTACAGCATAATACAAGGACAGTAACAAGAGAAGCAGAAGCCACACTTCCCATTTGAAAGGACATACCATTAACTGCCTTTTTAAATTGGTCACTCTGTGTGGGAACAAGGGCATGCATGGATGTGGGCATGGATAGTGGGAGCCCATCGTGGAAGCTGCTATCTGACATCCTCTGGAGGACAGTGATATCTTTTTCTTTTAGAAAGTCTCATGTACTTGGGAGGCAGAGGCAGGCGGATCTCTGTGAGTTCAAGGCCAGCCTGGTCTACAAGAGCTAGTTCCAGGACAGGCTCCAAAGCCACAGAGAAACCCTGTCTCGAAAAACCAAAAAAAAAAAAAAAAAAAAAGTCTCCAC
>NW_026068045.1:1273104-1317192 GCF_014885135.2 Alexandromys fortis | reverse complement strand
AAAAAAAAAAAAAAAAAAAAAAAAAAAAAAAAAAAAAAGTCTCATGTAACCCTGTGGAGTTGAGGAAGACCTTGAACTTCTGATCCTCCTGCCTCTACCTAGAATCACTAGTGTGTGCTACTATGCCTTTATGTGGTACTAAAGACTGAACTAGGCAAGCCTCAGCCTGGAGGACAATATCTTTATTAACCCTTTCTTGATTGGGACATACCATCTTTGCCACTGCTGAGGAAGAATGAGGAGAAATCCACAGTGACCTTGTGAGACAGGCAGGCCAACACAGATGGCAAGTATTTTGCAATATGGAAATCTGAGGCTTGAGGACATTCTGTGCTTGGCCTGACTCGACTCCTGGCCTCTCACAGCAGCCTTAGCAGGACAGCGGGCCATCTTAAGCACTGTAAGGCAGTAGTAGCCCCTGAGCAAAGGCCCCTCACTCATTTTGCTGCTTCAGCATGACATGGACCAGGTGCAGAGCAGTGCACTGGGGCCTCCACGGCTGCTGCATCTGCAGACAGTCTGGCTGTCTGTGAACTGAGAGACACTGGTGCATTGTGAAGGTGGGCTCCATCTGTTTAACTGTGCCAAGGGAAGTCAGCGAAAAGACTGTCTGGAGTGGGAAGGCTGGACCTGAGCCTAGGGGCATGTGTCACCTCTCTCTATTGCTGGGGCTGCCTGGGAAGCCTGGCATCACTCCTCACAGCCCACCCTCAGATAATCACTCTCTTTGCCAGGGCTTCCTCCCTACTCGCCGCACCAAAGAAATCAAAGCCCAAGCTGAGGTATCAGAAACGTGTTCTTTTTTCTTTTAATAGTAAACCTCTTTACAACAAATATAGTGAAAGAGTTTTCAAACCAAACTCGTAAGAATCTCAAGGACTTTGTCTTTTCTTAATGTGCAGAATACTAGAAAGCATCACCGTACAGCACGGAAAGAAATAATGAAACAAATCAACAGCCACACACTTGGGCTCACCTGCCCAAGACCCAGGAGCCAGGAGTGTGGGTGATTGTCAAGTTTGGGGATGGGTCGCCTCTTGGCTGGCCCCACCCCTCCCTACTTCCCTCTCTCTGGGACTTGAATGGGGTAGAGAATTCAGATTCTTCTTGGGAATCTTAGCTCTCTTGCCCCATTAAATCTCATCCCTCTGCATAAGCAGGAGGCAGAAGGGGACAGAACCAGGAACTCCCAGCCTCCAGGAAAGCCTACATTCCCCCACAGGGGGTTCCAGAGAGTCAGTTAAAAATATAGAGATAGAGAGACTTTTAGACACTTTCACATCGTTTCCGTCTCTCCGAATAAATAACCAGCAAGAGAAGGGGCATCTTTCTTCCTTCCTGTCCGAGGGGAGGGACGTTGAGTGCACTGCTGGGGTGGAGGGAATGTGTTCCACTGAGGCATGTGGGGGTGGCCCTTGGTCCCACTGTCCCTGAAAGCCGAGGGAGATCTGGGTGGGAAGGGCACTGGATGGCGCCAGAGGCTACTTTGGCAAATACCCAGTTTTGCAGAGGAAGTGAATAGGAGGCAAATTTGGCTTGTGAGAGGAAGAAAATAAGTCCCCATTTGAGGTCTGGGTTCCCAGGGATCAATTTACCTGGCCAGCCAGAAGCCCCTACATAGCCCCAGGAGAATCCTGGAGATACTGAACTGCAGAAATGTCACATATTCACTCACAGACTGTCCCTACTGTCAGGGACAGGGATGAACACACACACACACACACACACACCACACACCTATACATGGCAATCAGAAGCCAGGTTTGCATTCGGGAAGCAGACTGCACACTGATGAGCAGCACACTGTGAACGTCAGGGGCCTCACCCCAGCTCTGTGTGATGGTGGCCACGCTCAGCCTGAGAAGAGGCCAGTGATTCCATGTTTATTGAGCACCTATCATTCGCCCATTCAGCATCTGCTGAGGGCCTACAATGTGCCAGCCACTTTTAAGGGGAGTGTATGTGCACAGGACTACACCCTGGCTCCCGTCAAGGCCTTAGGCAAGTCTTAAAAACTCCCTCTAGGAACTGTGAGGAGGGGTGAGAAGGCAGGACACATGTTTGACCGCCTTACCTGGTCAGCTACCGGGGTAAAACCCTGGGTAAAAGAGGGTTGCCTGCCTGGGAAGGCAGAGCTCCCAGGAGGAGGAGGAACTTGAGTTTGTCCACAAACAAGTCAGAACTCCAGGGTCAGAACTGGTCTGGCTAGGACTAGCAGACAGCCATAAGGAGGCAGAGCTCCCAGAGTGAGGCCCTGGTGGAGGTAGGCTGTGGGGAGAGGTGGGATGGTCAACTAGCAACTCCCTATAACTTTAGTACAAATGTTTCAGGACTGAGAGCAGCCCAGGGAAGAGGGCAGTGAGAAGCACAGAGCTGGAAGCCACCTATCCTTGTGTAAATACACCCAGCCACACAGACACAGAGGCCCCTGGAGCCTGAGTCACTTAAGATTTACGAATACACCCACTGGACTCAGAGGCACTCAAAGGTACATCCGCACAGCTGCACACAATCTCATAAATACAGGGTGCACCCAGAAACGCCCCCACGAGCATGCTCACACCCCTCTGCTTCTGGCTTCTTCCCTGCAGCAAGTGTCAAAATACTCCAAAAGGCTGGGTCACAGGTGGGCAAAGACCATCTTCCTACAGCACTGAGCATTGTCTTACTCTACCCATGGGAGTGTGTGCTGTCTCCCTTCCCCTCCCCTGGGTGCTTGCCTGCAGCCCCACTGAGGAGGCGACAAAGCACAAGCCTGGGAGAGCAAGGCAAGAACAGCAGAAGAATCCCATCTGTACAGTACGGGCCATTTGAGTCATTATTATTACAATATACTTTGACAAAAATAGAATCTCATTTCATATCAATACAACAACAACAACAACAAACACAACAGTTTCCTGGACTGTTAACCACTAACATTTTGGAAGGTTGCTATTTACAATTACAGTAGCAAGAGGGCAGGTTTGGGGCGTGGCCTGGAGGTGGAGGGACAGGAGGTAGCGAGATGGGCAAAAAAGCTGGGAGGTGGGTCGGGGCAGGAGTTAGGAGGACTGGGGAGGGGCCTCAGGGGCCGCATCAATAGGGCCCTCTAGCTCCATGGACCATGCTGTGCGCCCAGCGTGCACTCTTCTGGGTGTGGTGCACATAGCAGAGGTACCCTCCCCATGCCTGCCCCTGACAGGCCTCCTGCCCTTAATGCCCCAAGGAACCAAAGGATGACCCTGGTCCAACCTGGAGCTACTCCACTGAAGGTCCTCTCCCCAACTCTTCCAGTACATGGCCAACTTTCTAGGGCTGGGGTAGGCTGAAGGATGGGGAGCTATTGCACTGTACATCTTAAAGGAAAAGCCAGGGGTAGGGTCCCGACTTGCCACACCCAGTCCTTCTGCCCTCATCAGCCCTCTTTCTACAGCTGTCTCTCCAATGTTACTTCCAAAGAGGCTCCTACCTCAAGTCCCTGCCCTGGCCTCAGATTCCCAGGCAGCCTTCCTAGAACCCAGATCTTGGGGTGCATCACACAGGACCAGTAAGTGTGGTGTGTACGCAGGAAGCTGGAGGGACCAAGATGGGTATTAGCCATGAACAGCCCGAAGCAAAGTCTGTCCCTTCCTGTCCCTGAGACGCAAACCCAACATCAAGCCAGCTCTGGGGTTTTTGTTGTTGGATAGTTTTTGGTTCTTTACGTCTATCTGGGAATGGGATGTGAGGGCTCCACATGCAGGGCTCGGCACCTGTCCTTCTCCAAGGCCTACCCCCCCTCCTGCAGCATATGTGTACAACGTGCAAAGTGTCCCCCCCTTTCCCGCAATAAAGAGAGTCCCCCCACCAGTGAAAATGGTGGGGCCAAGAAAGGGGCAAGAGCAACCCTCTCTCTAAAGCGAGAATTCGAATTTAAAAATATAATAATAATAATAATAATAATATAATTATACACAAATGTAACCATCAACAGGACATGGAGCAGAAGAAAGGAAGTGGGGGTCGAGCGGGAGGAGCCCAGGACAGGGAGGGGTAGGCGGTGAGATTGTCAACTCTTCATCAGGGAGGCTGAGAGGAGGGAGTGGGAGCCGTCACTTTAATGTCTGTGAAGAGAGGAGACGGAGAAGGTGGTATGAGGGGCAGCTTGGCCTACAGGATGCACCCAACCCTCTCCCAAGGGGCAAAACTTTAGGGCAAGGCCAGCTGGAGGTCACTGAGCAGGGCACAATACTGCATGGAAGGAGTCAAGGGCTGTGAGTACTGACCCAAAAGGAATGCTGGCCACAAGGCCTCAGGTGGGAAAGAAAGCAGGCTGAGTGCATGTGGGACAGTCCCTGGGTGATGCAGACACCGGCAGACAGAAGGGCAATATTACAGTACCCAAGTATCTAGCCGCATCCTCTTCACAGCTGAGCCATCAGCCTCAGGCTCTGGGGCTGGGCGCAGCAGGCCTAGCGTGGGCCCAAAGTCCCCCCGTCCATCATCCCGGTCCCCGGTCTCATAGGATCCTCCAGCTGGGCTGCTGAGACCTTCACCAGGATCAGGGCGGGAAGCTGGGAACACAGCTGGCGGAGGAGGTGCAGGGCTGCGCTCACGGCTTGGGGACACTGGTTCTGACTTGATGCTGATGTGCGGGTGGGTGGTGACCGTGAGAGCAGCACCCACATGGGGCAAGGGGCTGCCTGGGCTGGAGTTCAGGGACCAGAAACACAAGAGGCAGTAACAAAAAAAGCGGGAAGTTACCAGACAAAGGGTAAGACCAAACAATGAGAGTGGGGAGTTGGGAGAAGAGGGAGACATGACACGTGGCAAAGGGGAAGAAGAGAAATGACTGTTAGCTCCGTTCTGTCTCCATCATTGTCTAAAGCCCGCACCCTCAGCCCTGCTGGATAGGAGGAAGAGCTCACTTACTGCACAGAGACTTCTGTCCCTCACCCCCACCATTCCCACAGTAAACCTCCCACAGACTCACATGAGGTTGCTGAGCGATACGGGGACCAAGTGGGGCTGTTGCTGAGGTGGCTGCTGTGGCTGCTGTGGCTGCGGCTGTGGTTGTGACTGTGGCGGCTGTGGTTGCTGTGGTTGCTGAGGCTGCTGGGGCTGTTGCCAGGCAGTGACATTGCCTAGTGCCAGTCCGGCAGGTGAGCTGAAAGCTGGTAAGGAGGACAGCTCTGCACTGGACAGCTGGTAATCTGCAGTAAGAGAAAGTGAGGGCAGCCTGAGTGGGGAGAGCAGGCGGCGTCTAACCACAGATGTGAAAGAATGAGACACTCATGAAGATGGCACTAAAGAGTCTAACACGGCACTGTTTTCTTCAGCAGGATGGAAGGATAGCGGCTTTAAAACAGCATCAGCTTTAAAGTCAGTTCAGTGTTGCTGTTATAAGGGCAGTTACAGAAATGAGGAGGGTGATGGAGAAGGCCCATTATTGGGCTGACTGCAGTCTCTTCGCTTGCCCAGCATCAGCAGGTGGCAGAGAGGCAGCCGGGAGCTCGGGGAGCCCAGGGCCGTGGCCATGCCACCGTCTGCCCTGGACCCACGTCTGCCCTCCTTCAACAGGGCTCAAGCTGCTACTCACATAAAAACAGAAGAAATGGGTCTGTCATTCAGTCCTCATGTCCCTAAAGCAAAAGGGGCTTCAGGGCCTAAGATGGGGGATACTGCATTATGGGGGTACTTGCTTTGTACTAGCACTGACATCTGCCCGTTATGTGACCAGTTAGGCAGCTCTAGTGTGCCTCATGCTGTGTCCTGGTTGAGATATTCAGAAATGCCTTCCACAAGAGCCACGGAGACGTGCACAGTGGGAGGACATGCTAGATGCATGGTTCAGTCACCCTACCTATGTTCCACAGTGAGTCCAAGCTCACTTGCTCTAGCCCTGTTTGTACAGGAAGATGGTTTGACCTCTGCAACATTCACAGCTGGAGCTATGATGAGAGACTCTTGGCAACCTCCACTCACTGTGAGATCCTGGTCAAATCCTGTCTAGAGCAGGGACAGAAAGCAACCCTTCCTGCAGCACGGCCACCAAGGGTGCGCAAGTATGCAGAAGGCATGTAGGACAGCAACAGCATCGGACTCGTACTGAACACTCCAAGATGGAGTAAGCACCACTGCTCACATGAGACAGATGCTGCAGCACCAGTGAGAGCCCCGAGTGCTTTTCCTATTGTTTTCCACAATGAAGGTCTCACACATGCTAGGAAGTACTCACCTCGCTGCTCTGCACCCAGGCCTCGCCACCTTTTATTTTATTTTATTTTTTTGAGACAGGATCTCGCTATGTAGCTCTGGGTGATCTGGAACTCAATATGTAGGCCAGGTTGGCTTTGAACTCACAGAGATCCACCTGCCTCTGCCTCCTGAGAGCTGGGATTAAGGTATGCACCACCATGGGCACCCTTTTCTAGTACCTTTAAACCTCACTTTAGCCTGGTCAATGCCAGTTACTAGCTTTCTTTTTTTTCTTTCACATTTTTGTTTTAAGTTTTTTCCCCCCTAGAATTAAAAAAATAACTTATTTTTAAGTGCATTGGTGTTTTGCCTGCGTGCATATCTATGTGACAATGTCACAGCCCTTGGAACTGGAGTTAACAGTTGTGAGCTGCCATGTAGGTGAATGAACCTGGGTCCTCTGAAGAGCAGCCAGTGCTTTTAACTGTTGAGCCATCTCTCCAGACACCTAGTTACTGGTTTGAGTTGTTTTGTTTTTCCAGACAGAGTTTTCCCTGTCTGTCCTTGAACTTGCACTGTAGACCAGGCTGGCCTCGAGCTCACTGAGTGCTGGGATGAAAGGTGTGCACCACCTCCACCAGCTGGTTACTGGTTTTTAAAGGGCAGTGTAAGAGAACTGGTGGTGGTGCACACCTTGATCCCAGCACTTGGGTGGTAGAGGCTGGTGGAGCTCTGTGAGTTCAAGGTCAGCATGGTCTACTAATGAGTTGTTCCAGAACAGCCAGGGCTACACAGAAAAACCCTGTCTCGTCTCAAAAAAACAAAATACATACGTACCAAAAAAACCAAACAAACAAAACAAAGACAAAGTGATATGAGCCAAAAGTGGGCCTTAGGACTAACTATATCTATCGAACACTATATCTATCTAACTATATCTATCTAACTATATCTGTCTAACACTATATCTAACTATATCTATCTAACACTATATCTAACTATATCTATCTAACACTATATCTAACTATATCTATCTAACACTATATCTAACTATATCTAACACTATATCTAACTATATCTATCTAACACTTTATCTAACTATATCTATCTAACACTTTATCTCTCTAACTATATCCATCTAACACTATATCTATCTAACACTATATATATATATATACATATATATCTAACTATATCTATCTAACTTTATCTATCTAACACTTATTTTATAAACAAGGAAGCTAGGCCCAGAACAGGGCAGGGCCTTGTCCAAGAACCGCAGGAAGAGATCAGAACAATCCAATCCTTCTTAGTCCTACCCCCCATCCCACCACACTAGACTGGTCTACAGGGAAGTTTATTTCCTAAGGGCCAACAGGTCAACCTCCAGGCCACCTGGTTTCTCCTCAAGCTGCTCTTGTGGTCACCACAGACAGACCTCTAAAGCTTGGGTCCACAAGGGCTAGGCCCATCTCCTATGCAGGATAACTGGAGTAGGCCACCCCAGCACTTGCTGGAGTTTGGTCTACACCATATGGGGTACCCACAACTATCTGGTGCTGATGGAAGTCTGCTTAGCTGCTCCTGAGACAACAGGAACTGAAGCCATACTACAATGATACACAGGAGTTCACGGTCGGCTCTACTGAGAGCCTGTTTCAGGTTCACCACATAAACTAACTTCCTTCCTGCTTCACAAGAGTAAGTGGGAAAAGCACAGAGAACCACCATGGGTTCTCTAACAAAGCTTCCAAGGAGATCAGAACTGTTTTTAGCCCATTCTCCCACTGGATTCAGGAGAAAGACTTCTCCTTAGCCTTGGGCAGGGAGGGTGGGGGTAGGAAAGCTAGCAGAGCCTCAGCATCCTCTCATCTACCAATACTCCCTGACAGGAGATAGGCCCACAGGCTGTCATTTCTGAAGCAGCCTTTTCCCAGCGTCAGGGAAAAGGATGCATGTGAAGCCCCCAAAAAAGAGTGACAGAGACATCTGGGCAGGAAATCTGCCCTACGGAACAGGCTGCGCCTGCACTCAGGATTTCTCCTGCTGCTGGGAAGGAGGACAAAAGGGATCACGGATACCGGCAGTGGAGGCTATACCTTCACAAGCTTCTGCGCTGAGGCCTTAGGGAAGTGGCAGAGTTTGGGGCCGTCTGGTTTAATTTATTCTCACTGCAAAAACAGTCTGAGCACAGGTCACTCAACTATGAGGGCCAGTGGTTGAGGGGGGAATGGAAAAGAGCCTCCCGACACACAAAAGCTCTGAACTAGGTGACAAAGCATTTCCCACTAGCAAGTCCTTCCTGACAGACGCAACAGAGTGAAACGCAGGCAAGGATGGCTGGGAGCAAAACACTGCTCCGGAGGAAGGTGTGCTGGCTGACAAAACCAGAACAACCCTGTGTCCTACCACAGTGCTTCTGCCCAGAGGCCTTTCCCACGTCCCGGGGGAACTGTTCACCTTTAGACCCATCCAGCCTCCACCAGCCTCAGCCTGCTTCCTGCTCACTGCTCACAGAACCAGCCCCTCAAGAGCTAGCAAATCCACTCTATACCCCCAGCCTCTTCTCTCACTCGTTCTCCCCTCTGGGAGGCCTTGCTGCACTGACCATGTCCCCTCTCTAGGCTCGAACCTCAAGTCTATTATTCTGGTGGCCACCTCTGCTTAGGCCAACTCTCTGTCCTGCCCTCACACTGGACAGGGTTACTCTTCCATAAGGACCTAGGTTAAAAATAAAAGATACTCAGTTGAAAGTAAATTTCAGATAAACAAAACATTAAAAAAATATAAAAACAAAAGAAAAAAATATAAAACTAGGGTGGGTGCTCGAGAGGCAGAGGCAGAAGGATCTCTGTGAGTTCAAGGCCAGCCTGGTCTACAGAGTGAGTTTCAGGACAGTCAAGGGTACACAGAGAAATCCTGTCTTGAAAAACAAAACAATACAAAACAACAAAAAGTATGTCTCTGGAATATGCTTTAGCACAAAGAAGGCCCTGGGATATATTTAAGACTAAGAAAGTACTTACTTTATCTGGAGTTCAAATTTACCTGACTGTTATTTCTGTTTATATACTTAAAAAAAGATTGTGTGTGTGTGTGTGTGCCACATGTGCACAGGTGCCTAGAGAAGCAAAAAGAGGATCTTGGATTCCCTGGAGCTGAAGTTACAGGTAGCAGTGAGTACCAAATGTAGGTGCTAGGAATTGAACCTTGGCTTTCTGGAAGAGCAGCAAGTGTTCCTAATTGTTGAGTACTTTCTTTAGTTCTTGTTTTATTTTATGAGACGAGGTCTCATGTAGCTCAAGCTGAACTTTAACTCCCTATGTAGCTGAGGTAACATTGCCCGAGTGCTCAGACTACAGGCAAGTGCTACCACATCTGGCTTATAGTGTGCTAGAAACGGAACCCAAGGTTTCATGCCTGCAAGGTAAAGACCTTATCGACTGAGCTACACCCCCAACCTGGCATTTTGTTTTTATTTGTTTGATCTACTAACCACAACACTAATTAATGGAGGCCCCTCCCGCATTCTAATTCTCCTTCTCTGGTCACTCATCTGCTCTAAGTACAAACGGACAACTTACCAAGTTATAGGAACGCTCACCTGTGTTGTAGGCAGTGGGCATGGAGGAGAAAGGGAGGCCCTGGCTGAGTAAACTTGGTGTTGCCACGGAAACCACTGGGGTGGTAAGCGAGTGGGTAGACTGGGAGACCCCAAGGCGCTGGGCATTGTTCTGTAGGAGAAAACTGTTTGTCAAGAGATGGCAGATGGGAGGCTTGCCTCAAGGAGGTCCACCACACCACATCTGAGCCAGGTCCCCGAGTTCGAGGGAAGGTACCATAGCACGAAGGCCCACAGACACACACAAGTTGGTGTGTTTGGAGAGCCGCAGACTCAGAGTAAAACATGCACACGGATTCACTTGTATCTGCATCCATGCAGAAAGGAAGGCATGGCTACCGCACAGAGCTCAATACGAACACTGCCTGCTCCTGGGTGGAGGGGAAGAGATGTGGTCTCCTCTGGGCTAGGACCACTGAGGTCTCCTCTACACCCGTTACAGTAGCAGATGCCCCAGAAGTGTATTCTGGCATCTGTGAATGGAATGCGCTATCTGGGGTGGCATGTGATTGCATGTATGCACACACGTGTGTAGAGCTGTCAGCTCCATCTGCTGCTGAGTCACTTGTTTATTCCAGCTCCACGCTGGGGCCGAAACTGCCGCTGTGTTGGCCGCCAAAGCCTGCTTGCCTTTTCCAGCCTTTCTGGCCTCCTGTCAGCAAGTTGGGGAGGGAGCACCCTCCTCTTTCC
The DNA here is from genome assembly GCF_014885135.2 of Alexandromys fortis. Classification (NCBI taxonomy): domain Eukaryota; kingdom Metazoa; phylum Chordata; class Mammalia; order Rodentia; family Cricetidae; genus Alexandromys; species Alexandromys fortis. The sequence goes on along the minus strand of NW_026068045.1, from coordinate 1,306,721 downwards.
TGGCTGATGGTGCATACGTAAGCACAGGGAGGGGCTGTGTATGTCTCTAAGTGCCTGGGAGATGGGCTCAGGGTAGGAGCTAGCAAACAGGCAGGCAGGGAAGTCCTTGCTAACAACAACTCTAGTCCTGCTTCAGGCCTCAGCTTTCCCCCGAAAACGGCCTTTCTTAGATTTTCTTGTAAGGATTAGGTCTGTCTTGGGTTCCAATGTTACATGGGCCTATGTGGAATCAGATAGCCAGAGGGATCCAAGGCTCAATCCAGACATCTCAAAGGCCTGGGGATTGCCTCATGCTCTTTTCCAGATGCACACACATACGTGTGTCTAAATAAATGCAGTAACACATAGACACCCATGCACACACACATACACATGCACACCATGTCCAGCCCTTCCCGCCGCCCCATTCACCTCAGTGTCCCAATCAGCTCTAAGCACAGCTCCTGAGGCCACACGTGGACACACAGGGAGAAGACGGCCACACAGACTCATCATGCTGCAAACTGCTAACACTGGGCAAAGCTGGAGCCCAAAGGCACTGCTATGTCTCAGCCGCACTTACCAGATCTAAATGGTCCTCAGTCTGGGAGCAGAAATAAAACCAAGAGGATGTTCAGGCTATGGCTTCTGCCCTTCCCACACAGCCACCCCATCCACCTGTCTGTCTGAGAGCAGAGTGTTCTTTCTGGCAATCTGATATCCAGAAAATGCTGTATCCTGGCCTCTACCAGTCAGACATTGTGAACTAGTCCTTACTGTCATCCTGCAGTGTGAATTCCTTCATCATCCTCTCCCCACAGAACCTCTGCTCCCATCTCCTGCTCATTTCTCTACCCTCTGGCCAGCACCACCGTATTCCAAAGGCCCCCAGGGAAGAAAAAGTTCACAAAATACTATACTCTCTCCCTCTCTCAATCTCTCTCTAAGTCCCACATGTCTAACCTTCATTTCTCTTGCTAGAGGTCACTCTTTTCTTCCCACCTCCCAGTCCCTGCCATGGCCCAGAAACCCACTCACCAAATGATGCATTAACCCTTTGCCTCCCTGGGAAGTGATGACCCGCAGATCAGGCTTGCGGCTGGGGGCTCCAAGCTGGGTGTTGTGGGTGGGTGGGGGCGGAGACTTGGCAGGGATGACTTTGTTTAGGCTGTTGCCATTGGCCACAGGGAGGAGGCCAGGGGAAGCTCGGGCGCTGACGTAGCCATTCCCTGGAGAAGTGAGAAGAGGACAGGAAAGGCTGGCTTGTCTGCTGTCCCTGTCAACTGCCCCATCTCTGTCACTTGGAGGCTCTCAGAGGCACGCCAGGGTTCGACATGTGCACTGAACTGCCTAAAGTCAGCTTCTAAGTCAAAGTGATAGGGCCAAAGGTATAACTAAAAAGCAACCACTGTCACTGCCAGCCCTGGGCACATAAGAGCACTCGGATCCCTCCATCCACTTCACACAGGACAAACAACGACCAGAGTGGAAATAGGTGGTAGGCTATGATCTGTTCTTCACCTAGCAGCCTGATTAGAGCTAGCCAACCATTTAGATTGTTTCCTTGTCGGGAGCTAGAACTCTGTGCTTTTCATCACCACAAGGCAGGCCACTGGCTGCTGGTAATGGTGTTGCCAGCACTAGGGGCTGATGATAGAGTCACTACCATAACTAGACTGGGGATAAAAGCATCACGACTATCGTTTATATTTGCTCTGTACTCTCCAGGTACAGGCCTTCCACACACAGAATCATACGTGTTCATCAGTCCTGGGAGGTGCGTGGGATGGGCATTATCAGTTCTGGGCAGAGGAGGAAGCATGGCACTAGGTATGATGACTTGCCCAGGGCATCTCACTGAGTTCCCAATGCTGGGCTCAGGGCCCATGAGCAAGGAAAGGAGGGTTTACCTCTAGTACCTCATCTTTGACTCCAGTGCACAACTATGCTGAGGCACCCTCATAGCCGTCCATTTTACACAGGAGAGGGGTGGCACTTTGGCTAAGACTGAGCTGGAGGAGTCTAAGGGTCAGGAATGTAGGCGGTGACTATAGTATGAAACCACACCTTGCTCTGTCCCGATAGTACACGGTTACAACCCTCAAAGTGTGTTACTGTCTCTGTCCCAACTCCAAGATCACTCTGGGTACGGTAAGAATGACAGGGTGACGTCAATGGTGACATTAGAAGGTCACCGGCCAGACATCAGCACAGATCAAGAGTGGCTGGAAGTGGCTGGGCACAAGGGCTGCAGTAGCCTTTCTGTGACTCTGGTATATATGCCCACAGGTACATATCTGTACGGTGACTCCATGGGAACACAGAGCCCGTGTGCATGGGTGGGACATGTATGCCTACCATTTATCTAGGCAAGTCCTGATCCCAACAAGATGCCCCATTTAATCTGAAAATGCTGGACCGTGGTCAGGCATGGTGATACACGCCTTTAACCCCAGTACTCAGAAGGCAGAGGCGGGAGAATCCCATGAATTTGAGGCCATCTGGGTCTATATAGCAAGTTCCAGGACAGCCAGGACTCCATAGTGAGACCGGTCTAAAAGAAAAAAAAAGGGTGTGTGTGTGTGCTGACCCTTCCACTTCAACAGCACTGTGAATGTGAACCCATCCTCAGCTTGCCTGACATTCTTCAGACCCACACCTCTGCGGACTAAGTCACTGCTGTAAACACCAAAATAATGCAGGGGCCTAAAAATCTTCTGGTGCATCCTGCTCAGGCACGGCCATCTCCTCCCCTGCCACCCTGTGGAAGGCAGCTCCACTCACCCACGGGACTGGGGCAGGCACCATTAGCACTGTTGAGGTCTCCACCCAGCATGGCTCCTGCGAGGAAAGCAGGGGTACCATGAGCTTTATCTCAGGACTGGACAAGAAGAGGGGACCCTGGGGAGTCCGGGCTTTTCCCCTCAAGAGTCATAAACATGCAGGAATGCTGTGAAGGGAAACGGAAACCCAGAGGCCCTTCCGCACCTCCCTTCCACCTCAGCAATTCACCATCCAGACTACTTACCTGCACTAGCAGGTCGTTGAGGCAGGCCCGGAGAAACACTGTTTCTCTGTAGTGCTGGCTGCTGGGGGGACAGGAGCCGTGGGTCCGTAAGGGATGACGTCACCAGGGAAGGAGTGACCAGAGAGCCGCTGGGATTGCTGAACTGCATGGAGCTCTGATTGGACACGGGCACTGTGACAGGCATGGCAAAGTTGGGGGCCGGAACAGATGACTAGACAAAAAGACGGAGGGCAGCGTCACACCAGGTGAACCTCTGCCCTGGACCCATTTTGCCCAAGAGGGTAGGCACAGGGTTCTCTGGTTCGTGGACTGTATCTCCAAGGGTCAGCAGCCTGGGTTCCCTGCCTTCAACCCTTTGTAGCCCTGCCTGCCTCCCATCAGAAATAGCAGTATAGCTCTGGTCCAAGGCAGGAGAGCAAGGCTCTGCCCACTGCAGACAGGACTGGATACCCCCAGTGGGTTAGTCCTCAGCCAGGCAGGACACACTGGGAGCAAGTTAGTGCCCTGGGTACAGTCCCAAACTCACACACTGCTTGAGACCATGGCTTCACTACGCGGCCACCCACCATACGGCCTGCTTCAGGAGCAGCTCATGCCCACCTCCCTGCCTTTGCTTAGCAGTTCAGCTTCCTTTAAACAAAGCTGAGTGCCTTAGGCAGGGATGCCAAAACAGCACAAGGGGGCCTCTGCCCAAAACAACAGGACAAAAATCCCTCTCAAGACTCATGATATCTGCAGACTTTCTGCTGGTGAAGGGACACTGACTTATCTCTCTAGCTTAGGCAAGAACTTTACAAAAAGAGGGTTATCAAGACCAAGGTCAGGAGTTTCTCAGTGGTCAGTACCAGCTCAAGGATGGCTCAGCCTAGTACACCCATGAGAGGCAGCTGAGGGCCGGGCAAGGCTGGGTGAAGCCACACCATGCAGCACAGGAGGCTCTCCTCCATGCGACTACTCACGGCCAGTCTATAACTCTGCATCATCTTATCAAATTCCTCGTCTATCTTTTTATACTTCTCCTCCGTCTGGGGGGTCAGGGCAAACGCCTCGTCCACCTCAGGGCTCTCACATTCCCTGTGCTTCTTGTGCAGCGCCTGGGGGAAGGGCCGGAAGGGGACCAAAGAAAAGGTGAGGAGGGCTCACCCCATAGCGCCTGAAGAGCCCATCCAGTTCCTCACTGGCCCGCCGGTACTTGTCCTCCAGCAGGGGGCTCTGCTCCAGTGAGTCCTCCCCATCCGGCTCTGGGCTGTCACAGCCGTTGAAACCCTTCTTCCTCAGGGTCTGCAACCGCACCACTCAGTCAGCCAGCCAGCAATGGTCCTCCTGCCTCCTCCAAGCTCCTCCCAAGGATCCCAAGGTTCTTCTCCAACCTGTTCTCCCCTGGCTCCCAGAAGCTCCAGTCCCTCCCTCAGAGCCATCCTCCCCGCCTACAATGTTTCTTTGGGGCCCTGAGTGAAGTGGGACCTAACCTAGGCACGGGGCAGGTATGTTCCACAGCTCCATCTAGGAAGAAGGGGGCAGGGGACCCTGTCCATCCAAACCCCCAGGTTCTACTTAGGTGAGAGAACTGGATGGAAACAGGAAAGGATGATACAGGAAAGCACTTACTGCGTTTTTTGCTCTATACTACCCGAAACTACCCAGAGACCAAAGCCTTGCACATGGCCTTAAAGTGTACCTGCAGCAGACACAAGTACTTGTGGTTGCTCAAAACTTTAAAGATACCCGTTTTATATTTTTTTCAAATCATGTTTATTTATTTACATGTGTGCACGTGCACATGCCATAGCACATGAATGCACGTCAGAGGACAACCTGCAGGCATTGGTTTTCTTCCTTCCACCACAGGGATCCTGAGAATTAAACTCAGGCCATTAGGCCTGGCAATAAGTGCTTCTATCTGCTAGGCCATCTCAACAGCCCTTGCTTCATTTTAACTTTTATTTACTATTTTCTTTCCAAGACAGAGTTTCACTGTGTATCCCTGTCTGTCCTAGAACTAGCTCTTGTAGACCAGGCTGGCCTTGAACTCACAGAGATCCGCCTGCCTCTGCCTCCTGAGTGCTGGGATTAAAGGCGTGCTCCACCACTGCCCAGCTTATTTTATTTTTTCTAGTTTATTTCATGTGTATATGTGTTTTGCCTGCGTGTATGTTTACCAATGAGTGCCTGGTGTCTGCAGGGTTAGAAGAGGTTGGCTCCCCTGGAACTGGAGTTACAGGCAGTTGTGAGGTGCTATGTGGGTGCTGGGAACCAAACAGCGGTCCTCTGGAAGAGCAGCCAGTGCTCTTAATCTCTGTACTCCAAATTGGCACCCTAGAGCATGAGCTGGCTGTCTCATTCAATCACAGAACACCCTTGTAAGCCGGCACTGTTCAGGCTATGGAGGAGGCCACAGCTCAGAAGTCAAAGCACCTGCCTACGGCCATGCGGCCAGTGGAGAGCGGGGTGAGCCCAAAGCTCATGCCCTTCGACATTTCACATTATGACTCTGAAACAGAAGGCAAGAGCCACACAGACCCATAAAGTCATGGGACAGAAAGGAGATATGGGAACAAAGAGGGATACACAAAAAGGAATATCCCAGAGGATGAAGGAAGGAGGCGCTAAAGAGAGAGCAGAAGACAGCAGGATGCTCCTCAGACCCGGCAGGCCAGACTGCCCAAGTCGAGCTGAGGCCTGGTACTGGCTACAAGTCTCATGCCTTCGCTCCCTTGGGCCTGGGCTCAGGAGAAGAGGGAGGTTACACACAGGCGCACCTCTATGATGTCAGCATTGGTGCGGCTCTCGTGCGGCTCGTTGTACTCCGTGTACTTGAGCAGCACCTTGTCCATGTCGGTGCTGGCGTACTGGAACAGCTTGTTGGAGTGGTTGAAGATGATGAGCGCGATCTCGCAGTCACACAGCACGCTCAGCTCGTACGCCTTCTTCATCAGTCCAAACTTGCGCTTGGTGAACGTCACCTGCAGGAGAGTAGAGGGCGGCCAGGTCTGACAAGAGTCCCTGTGCCCAGAGATATCTGGACATAGTCCCTACCATAGAGTTCCACTCTCAGGGTGACTCAGCCACTCTCTATGGGAATCCTTTATCTAAAAAAGAAAATGGCATCCCTTGGCCAGACCACAGCCAAGACACACCAAAACCAGCCTCAGATGGGAAAGGATTTCGATGGCCAGGAGGCCTCATCTCTGTGCAGCAGGCTGAGAGGAGCAGCAGAGCTCCCAGGTGAGGAGAGGGATGATTCGGCAGTGGGGTTAGGGCCCCGGCCCATTGCAGAGCGGCAGAGGGAAGGAGGCACACGAAGGTGCCCCTCTCTCCACTCAGACCCACCTCTCTGTCACAGCCTCCAGGAGTCCCTAACTTCCAAGAAAGCCCTCTTGTAGAACTGGTCATGGGTGACAGAAGCTGGCTCCCTGCCCTTGCTCTCCTACCACATGGGGCTCTGAGATTTCCTCACCTGGCGGTTCCGCTCATCAGTGATTCGCTGGATCTGAATCTTTTTCCTCCCCATCTTCTCTGGGGGGTCCTTAGTGCCAGAGAGGAAAGGGCTGCTGGGTGGTGGTCAGGAGCCTCACACTGTGCTCATGAATGTCTGGGCCTATTTCATGGTCTGTAGAACACCTGTGAACAGGCTCCTAGGAGAGAGAGTCATAAGGACTGTTAATGAGCCCCCAGCTTTGTTGCTTGAGATGTGGGCCAGGCTCACTACACCCGTAAGAGGCTAGTGGCATCTCTGCCCCATCCCCAAATTGTGGCAATATTTTCTAGAGAGGAAATGTGCGCCCCCCCGCCCCCCAATACCAAGTGCAAGTTGGGCTCCCCCTGGACCAGCACTTGGTCAAGGCTGCTTCCCCAAGTCACTGCTCTTCTTGAGCTCTGGGTCACACAGAAGGTCCTGTTCTCTGTAGAGTCTGGGTGTACTCTGTTGTATTCCCCCCGCCATCTCCTACCCCACCCCCTGGACCAGTGGAGGCTGCTATGCTTGAGCCACAGTGAGAACAGACTGAAAGCAGCAGGCAGAGAGAGGATGTCTGCTGCCCCAGTTAAGGTTGGTGGCAGGATCCTTACATGGACCAACCTGAGGACAGTGGTGTTATAGAATGCCCACTCCAATCAGAGCCCAAGTAGGTTTTTGTTTGGAGGGAGGATGTCCTGCTGCTCAGACACAAACTAACTACTCTAGGTCGGAGGCAGCAAACCTGTTTTCCCTAACCCCTCACCTCGAACTGGGGACTGAACCCAATGGCCCTGCACAGGCCCCCACTTTCACTTACTGAGCTAAGTCTTGCCAAGTTTCCCAGACTGCCTTTAAATATGTGATCCTCTTGCCTCAACCTCCCGAGAAGCTATAATGACAGGCCTGCACCACAGCTAAGTCTGGAACATAGGGTTGCCCACTTTCTAGGTAAGTGCTCCAGCACTGAATTCACCCCACTCCAGGCAGTGTTTCTGTGAAGGGCCAGAAATCAGCACTGCAGCTTGTAAACTCTGTGGCCACTTAGCTCCACGGTAGGAGCCTGGCTGACATGAAGGAGACAACAGGTTGTGGTGACACACACCTTCGATCCTAACACTCAGAAGGTAGAGCAGGTGGGTCTCGGTGAGTTGAGGCCAGCCTGGTCTCCAGTGAGAGCCCTGGCTCAAAACAAACAAACAAACATAAAAATAAATCACTGAGAGGGGCAGCAGGAAATACACAAGTAGGGTGCTCTGGGTGACTAAAGAGAGTGCTTTAAATCTAAGAGCCCTTGCTGGTCTTTGTAAAGGACCTGGGTTCAGTTCCCAGCACCCATTTGGAAGGTTACAAACGTCTCTTTATTTTCTTGGGGTGGGGAGGGAGTGAGGGTGAGCAAGGTTTTTCTGTGTAATAGATCTGGCTGTCCTGGAACCTTCGCTGTAGACCAGGCTGACCTTAAACTTGGAGCGATTCCCCCTGCCTGTCTCCCAAGTGCTGGGATTAAAGGTGTGTACCACCACCACCATCACCACCTGCCCTACAAACGTTTAACTCCTGTTCCAGGGGATCTAAGCCGGTCATCCGGTCTCCACAGGCACTGCACATACATGGTAAAAAGACATACTAACAGGCAGGGAGGTAAGGGATTCCTCCGCAACAGCTGGGTGCCAGCGGATTCTGAGCATTCGAACCTATGCCTTTCTAGCTTATTCTACAAGGCCTGGAGGTTACAGAGTAAGCGAAGTTCACTGGGCACCCGACTAGGATGAGGTGGGGGGTGGTGGAAGGTCTCGACCTGCTTAGGATCACAGATCACATGACCATATCTCAGGATTCATTGTCTAGCTTCAACTCTGCCTAAATATCAACAGAGAGTATCCCAGCCCCTTCCCTTAACCTGGAAGAAAGTGTCTTGTCTGCATGTATGTACGGTCACCAAAAGAGGAGCTCCATAGTCCCTGGCCTACTGCCCACCCTCTCTCTACAGCTCAGATCAGCAGCAGCCGAGCCCTGCGTGATCCAAACAAGCAGCAGTCACCTCTCCTGGCCAACTCACTGCAGAAGCCCAGCTGGAATTTCCAGACTTTACCCCTAACTCTTAGGACCATCCACAAACTGCCTCCTCACTGGCCTGGGCAGGTGGGGCAGCACACTGGGGCAAGGCCTATGGTAAATTGGCCTTTTTAGGGTTTGTGTAGCCCAGCCTCACTCGGGAACTCCAATCCAAACCCACAGTGCAGGGTCCCCTTTCCTATCTCCTCTCACCACTGCAGCCCATGAACAGATTCTTGATGACAGAACCTGTCTCCTGCTTATGGCCCGTGCTGGCTCCTCAGGCGGGGGGACGTGAACTGTCCCAGTGTTTTCAGTTTTCCAAACAGCGAATCTAACCATCTTTCTAGCATTACAATCTCTAAATAACCGTGTTCTCTTCTGTGCCTAGCTCCCCCAAGGATGGAGCCTCTTGAAGGCAGGAACCAGATCTGTCTTTTTACTATGCTATTGCCTGTAGGAGGAACCCAGAAAATACCCAAGCAAACACATATGAGCCTGTGAGAAGTCCCTCCTGCCCTGCAGTCTAATCTCTGTCCATCCTGCTGTCCTCACTGTCCTCTGCAGGGCTAGAGCCTTCTATCAGCTGCCCTCAAGCCACCGCTTGGGAACCACTGACCCTCCAACCGACTCTGCCGCTCTCACCCTCATCCCTCTCTACACTCAGTGCGGCTGGTGCAGAGGGTGAGACTCTAAGTCTTCTAAGGAGCAGCCCTGAGCACATGGAGATGGAGAGGATGGGGTTGCTTAGGCAACTGTCGCCTGGCAACCAGTTCCCTGGCTGATCTCCTATACTGCCCCCCCCCATCCATGCCGCATGCTGGGGGAGCTAGGATATGAGAGAGATCATGGCTGAGAAGGCAGGGAAGCCAGAGAGACCCAATGAGTATCCTTTGACAGGGAATCTGTCTAAGAGGTCAAGCCCCTGCAACCCTCACTCCCTCTATACTAGCTCAGCCATTTATAATAATCCCATGCCTCCCAGGTCTTGCTCAGACCCTGCTGTGGGCAGTCCTTCCTCCCAGCTAACCACAAGCTCTTTTACAAAGCAGGCTCTATACCCTCTGCTGTGTGCTGCACATTGCTACAGATTCTCTGAAAGCCCTGGGGCAAAGATGTGAGCTCAGTCCTGGTTCTCAAAGGGTGGTGTCTGGGTAGAGATGGCCACAAAGGACCACCCAACCTTCCCACTTCATCAGAAGGTTTTAACAAACACCTGGACCTGTTAATCAGTCCTCTCTTCAACAGCCTAACTAACTGCCAGGAGCCAGAGGCCTGGGCATCTGCTCTCCTGATGCAGGCTCTCCTCCTGCCTGGCCTCGTCAGCCCCTCTTCTCTCATGTCCTGGCCTTCGGGCTGCTCTTTTTTCTTTTTCTTCTTTTTGAGGGTGGAGATGAGACAGGGTCTCTCTGTGTAGCACTGGCTGTCCTGGCACTCATCCTGTAGACCAGGCTGGCCTTGAACTCAGAGCTCCGCCTGCCTCTGCCTCCCTGTGGTGGGACTAAAGGCACATGCCACTGCCCAGATTGGGCTGCTGCTCTTCTAAGCCTAGTCTGCAGCTCTTGGCACACACGCTGAGTTGTCGGGGCCCCAGGCCTTCCCATCCCAACCTCAGGCCACAGCTGTGCACAGCAGCGCCCCTAAGCAGATTCTAGCTGGGCAGGGTGGTATTCCCAGCAGGACAAGACAACAGCAGAGGAAAGAAGAAAGCCCTGGCTGGTGGGATCTGTAGGGAAGCCAATGCAGGGTGATGGTGGTGGGCAGCTAGGACCCTATGGCAACTGTGCACTGTTTATACGCAAAGGAGGGACAGGTGAAAAGCAAAGGGGCACTGGTGTGAAGGATCATGGGAGAATAGGCTCTTGTCTCCCTAATGTTACACCTCTTGGTACCTGAGCAATAGTCAAACCACTCTGAGGTTTCAGAATCAGGCATCTCAGTTCCTGTGTGAGGGGCCTGGGTAGAGATGGGAGTGGGGTCAGGACTGGGTTCCTGAGCCACTGCTGAAGGGCCAGGCAGGAGCACTCTTTCTCCACAGTCTCCATTCTCCCTGGCTCACACAGCCCGGTTGGCTGCTTTCTCAGACGCTTCTGTGTCTCAGAGCACTGTGTCCTGGTTGCCTGAGGCTCTAAAAAGCTGCATCTGACCCTGGAGTCCTATACCAGCAGACTCCAATGGAGCAGAGGCCAGAAAGGCCAAGCTCTGGGCTCCTCCTGAAGCGAGTGGGAGACAAGGAGAGATCTGCTCTCATTAGGCGGTCCCCCTCCCTTCCAGGCCGCTGGGGGGCCTCAGGCTGCACTGCAGACAGCTGTCACCCTCCTCCACCCTCTCCCCTAGGGCTGCAGGGCATGAAATAAGCAGCAGGCGCTGGGGGAGGGGGCGACAATCCAATCCACCTGTCACCCCCATAGTCGGGCAGCCTGCTTGCTAGTGGGAGGAGGCGTGGGCAAGGTGAGGACAGATGCACAGACACAGGAAGGAGACAGAAAAGGGCCAGTGAGGCAAAGGCACGGGGCTGGGAGAGCAGCTGGGCTGGGCAGCTGAGGGTACCCTAGCAGCCTGCCCTGGGGGCATTCTTCAGGCCTCTCCTCTCCTCCCTGCCCCAAGCTAACTCCCTTCTCCAGAGTTCCCAACAGCACACCAAAGCGCAGGTCCCACGCCTTCTAAGTTCTGTCAGGCTGATTACCAAAAACCCTGGTTCCCACCATGTCCCATCATCCCCTCCCCCAGTCAGCAGCTTGGGGCTTGGCAGGGGCTATTTTTAGCCTGGGCAGTGAGCTAATTATAACTCACCAACAGGGGACCTGAGGGCGGGCTAGGGGGCAGTCCAGGAAAGCAGAGCAGGGAGGGGTGGTCTCAGGCACTGTGACCTGTAGCGACAGAAACTGACTTGAGGAGCACCAAGCAGAGCTAGGAGCCTTTCCCTAACTTCCCTTGGGCAATTCTCCCATACTCCACCCTCAGCTTCCCACCTCTCCTGTTTAGCAAACCTCTTGGGAAAGTGTCATCCTGTTTTCTCCATGAGGGACTGTCAACTGTGCCCTACTCCCTGTCCTTCCTGCGGTCTAGCTCCCATTCTTCCTGTAGCAGCCGAGGCCTTGGGGCTCCCTGTGCCTCCTCCCACCCACAAGAAAGTTCCTAGAACCACTGCTGGGTCTCAGGAACCTTTCCAGCTACAGGACACACCCTGGTAGCAAAGGGTTGAGTGAGGTCAGGCAGTGAGGGGACGGTTTGCAGAGTCTGGGCATCTCTAGCCTAAACTGAGACCCTGCTGTGTGCCCAAATCCATCAGTGGCCTTACTCTGCTCGTCAGGAAGAAAGTCAGCCAAAGAGGGGTGCAGTCTAGCCCTCTTCACTGGTAGCTGGTGAGGAGGGCCCCTCCTGAGGCCAGAGGGGAACAAACAAGGCCCCAGGCACTTCCTGGGATGTGCTGTCTGAAGGGTCACCCTGGGCCACTCGGTTGATGCGCCTGTCAGGTAGAGTGGGAGAGTGCAGGACACCCTGGTCACAGTTGCAGCTCTCAGGATCAGAATTTGGGCCCTCCAAGGGTCCTAGTCTTGGCTGGCCCAAGGTTACTGTCACTGGAGTGGTCCATTTTGGAAACCTGGCACTGCCTAGCAGGCCAAGTAACCAGTGACTCACTGCTGCTCATTTGCGTGGTGATTTGCATAGTGTCTCCACCCTTATTCCTCCAAACTCAACTTCCCACTCCACAGTGTAGGCTCCTAACCAGCACCGTGGCACTCAGGACCTCAGAGCTGGCTCCATCTTCTTCTTCGGTGCACAAATGGCCCAAGGACAGCATGCTGCGCCCATCCTTGGGAAAGGGACAGAGGGACAGCAGTGCACAGCCCAGCTAGAAGCCTCTGGAACAGGACTCAAGGTGGGAGAGCAGCAGCAGGGTGCTCCTACCCTGTTTCTGGAGTCCACTCGCCACTGTGCAGAGTGAGTCCAATACAGTGGGCATGAGTTGGATTACAGAGAGAACTTTGAAGACTGGGTCCTACTCAGAGCAGACTCTAGGGTTCAAGCTCACCTTGTCAGAAGCTAAACAAACAAGACAGGCAGCTGGGGAGATGTGGGGATCATGAAGGAGCTGTGCTCCTACCACAGGTGTGGGCAGACAACCAGCCCCTTGAGAACGTGGAAGTCTGTCATCTGCCCAGCTACTAGTCATACCCTCTGAACTGAAGCCCCGCTGAGTCTGCCTACTCTGGGAAGTCCTTTCTGGTATCTAACGACCATCCCCGCACAGCCAATCCTGTCATGGCTGCCATCTAGACAAGAATAGTGACCTTGGCCATCAGAAGCCTTAGTTGAGGAGAGGTGGGGGCAGTTGGGACCGTTAAGTGTGTCACCTTCCACCTCCCTACCCTACTTCCCCCTGGGGTCTCAGGAGACAGAAGTGAAAGTCGCAGCTGGGCCTTGAGGACAGATCATCTTGACAAGCGTTGGGATGAGCATGCCACCACTCATGCTGGTTTGGGGGATGCCTGCTATTGCAACAAGTGGATGATAGCTGAGTGGAGAGACTTCCAGGGAAATGGAAACAGTAGGGAGCTCTGAGCATGCCCTAGGCCAGAGCAGCTTTCTCCTAGGGCACCATTTTTTGTTCAAGCATCCAGGAACAGACCAAGAGCTGAGCCCTAATTGCTGGGCTTTTGGCACAGGGGTAATGGGAGGTACTGCACAGACTGGGGCCACCCACACTCAGACAGGACAGGCCAGAAAGAGGCCAATCCAATCAGGGAAGGCAAATCCTCCTGGTATTGTGACCTCAAGGTGCAGCAAGGATTTAAAGGAGCCTTGGGCAGTGGCTGCGTCTCTAAGCCCTAAACAGAAGGTGGCAAGGTGGCTCTTGTGGGGGATTATCTTACTGTTTTAAGGAAAGAGGCTAGGTGAGGATGGGTGCCTAGACCGTGGGTCCTGAGCACCCTCGGGCAAACATATACTCTTATCGAAACACACCTTCATCAAACAGGGTTCACTGATCAGAAAGCGGCAGAGGCCCCTCTTTGTCAGCAATGATTGCTGTCTGTGCATGACCCAGAGGGTTCCTTCCTCTGAGGGGAAGCTCGCAGGGGCTTTTACAAGCAAGGCCTAGCTATCCCTGGGAACAGGTGAAGGCTTCCTTTCTCCTCAGCTCCCCACCCCCAACTGCAGGCTGACAGGTGCGGGAGAAGAGTAGAAACAGCTGGGCCAGGACACCTGTTTTCCACTCCATGCCTGGCCAAGGGCCTGCTTGGGGACCACACAGGGAGTCTGCCAAGAGGCAGGCAGGTGTGAGGGCAAAAAGAGAGGGGTCCAGATGTCAAGGGGAGATAGAGCAAGAAGAACCACCCTCACCAGGGTACACGCTAGAGGAGAGCAGCCAGTCCCAAGGGGCCTCCAGCCCATGCATCATATTTCATCTAATGGAAAAGGAAGAACCTAGAAAAGAGACCTATTCCCCCACTCCACGGACCCTCATGTCTTAGTCTTTATTCTCCCAGTCTTCAAACCCAGCCTGGGGGGAGGAGGACATCAGTAGCAAAAACTAGCAAAGAACCTAGGCCGTCTGCTGGGCAGGTTTTGAGGCTGGGAGGCACCTGGCATGGCAGGGGAAGGAGATCCCGTTTCTCATGCCACCCCAGGGTCTGGTCTTCAAAGCCTTCTCAAGTCCTTATCCCTACACCTCAGGTTTTGGCTGAGGGTTCTGAGGGAGGGTGCAGCTGTGACACCTGCCTTTGAACCTTCTTCCTCTAGGAAAGGCAGGGGCCAGGGGAGGAAGATAAGGCTGCCCAGTCCCTGTGCTACCTTCAATCCCTTTCCTGTCTCCTTCAAGCAGAGTTCCAGGGGTCTCTGTGTACTGCTGGCTCCTGCTCTAGTCCTTGTTTTGGGGCTTCTTGCATTGGAAATCTGAAGGAATTATTGTCTCCAGAGTTAGAGCAATACACCCCCAAACTGCCACCAAACCCTCCGAGACCTCTGAGTGCTGCATCGAGGTGGTACCGTGGTCAAGAGCAGCCTGGACCCTTCCTCCTGCAGAGAGATGCCTTCTTGGACAAGAGCCCTGAACCCCTCACAGTGGGCTTCACTGAATAAATCCTTAGTCCTTCAGTTTCCCCAATACCAATGATCAGTTGCAGACAGATTCCTGACCAGCTTAGGACTCTTCACAGACAACATCAGTTCTGGGGATCTCAAAAGTCTTCATTTTTGACTCTGAACCATGCACCCTGTTAAACTGGGTGTGAATAGGTGATGCTGGAGGGGAGAGCTAGGGACAGGCAGGACACGCCTTCCCTGTGGCATGTGGTCTGCCCAGTGCTAGGGGAGAGGCCCCAGAACAGCCGGGGGCGCCACGCCAAGGTCAGTGACCAAGCCTAGAGCTCAGGGCCTCCTGGGAGGGTAAGTTTAAATGAGTAAATATGGTCCCGCCTGGGTGTGGTTTGCCACAGGCCAAAGCTTGGGGCAGGCCACTCCCTCCAGTACCCTACACAGAAGAGGCTGTCAGCCACGGTCAGCCCCCTCAATCCACGCCACACCAGCAGTCCTGCCTAGTTCTGCCACTGGCAACCGGAGCGGGGCTGGCACGAGGGCTGAGCCGACACAAAGGAAAGGTGGGCATGGAAAGCTGTGGGGGCCCAAACGCAGCAGAGCAGCCTCACTCATGGAAGGCGGGTACAAAGCTCCGGCAGCAGAGAAGAAACACACAGGTCACCTAACGGGAGAGACTCCTGCACACCTGGAAAGCTGAGGAGGGAGGGGGCAACTTACCCAAGGCCAGGGTGGGGGACAGTGGCTAGCCAGAGGGTGGAAGTCAGCCAGTGCTCCCTGACTCACAAAGCATGCTCTCCACAGACAGGCCCTGCCTGCCCATCTGTGCTCTGACCTCAACCCTTGCTCCAGCACAGGCTCTCTGGGTCTGTGTGCCTGCCTTTCCCTTCCTGCCTCTAGTCCCTCACCACCCCCCACTCTCCAATCCTTTAATCATCTTTACCACTGCTGCCCCCACCCCCGCAGAGCAACAGCTGCTCTGTGGGTGTCACACCCCTAAGGGTGCGCTGTACACCTTCCCGCATGTGTCCCATGACCTGCTGCAGACTGCCAGGTGCAGCTGGGGCTGCAGGACCCCGCCAGCCTGCTTTCTGGGGAAAGGGGCTCAGAGGTGAGTCTTCCCACAGCTCCAGGACAACACCTCAGAATATGTTTTGTCCTAGGCAGGGAGAGATGAGAAAATATTTCAGAAGCCAAATAGCACCAGCCCCACTAGGCCAAAGGTCAAAGCCTTTTTTAGCAGAGTCACTGGAGAATGCTTGAGATTTCCCCCTCGCTTCTCTGGGAAGTTCCTTCTGATATCCAGGCTCCATCCAGCTTTCCTAACTGTGTAGAGGGCAATGTCAGCCTCAGCACAGCCAGATGTCCGCTTCTATAGCACAGCTCCTAGCTAATACTACCTCTCCCCCATGAGTAAGTCACCAAACTGGGACAGAAGGATAGAGAGGGTTGGATGGACTCTGGCCCCATGACTACCTCATAAAAGCCACCAGTGATTACAGCGATGCGGAGGCTGGACCGCAAGCGACCATTCCTCCTTCCCGCTTCCCTGTAAAGGGAGATAATTTTCTCAGGCCAGTTGGCTTCAGAGAGTCTACAAAGTCCCAGCCATGGTCCCAAAGGGGTGGCAAGAGCCCGCCACCACAGAGCTGCTCTGACCCTTGCCAGTGGGCTCTGGGCTTGCCTTAGATCACCCCCTTAAGAACCTGGATAGCGCCAACTGTATTTGTGACACAAAGTGTCCTCCTTGCCTGCAGCTCCTCTGTAGGCCACACTGTCTGCGCAGGAGGGGCAGAGAAGTGGAGGCAACAGAGAAAAGCCAGCCTACCCACTCAACTCCAGTGTGTGGCAAAATGTCCAACAAGGACCAATGTCAGGCCAGGGCCATCCATGGAGGACAGGAGCTCAGCTGGCAAGGAAGACAAAGCTGGGAAAGGTGGGCAGAGGTCCAGGCCAAGGACAGAAGAGCCAAGGATGCTGCAGCAGAGGCCCCTTTCCAGAGCAGGGTCAGATGGGGCCTCAGTGAGCCTAATCCCATCCCCTGGTCTAGCTCCCAACCTGGGGAGATTTCCTCTGCCTTTCCCATCATACTAACCCAGTGAGAAGAAAGAAAAAAGCCTACTGGAGACAGATTATATAACGGCAACCAGCCAGGCTGTCACATCGCCCAGCCTATGAGCACTAAGAAGTCAGAGGGCCAGAGGAGAGAGCTGGGTCCTCCAGCCCTGATCCCACACAGAGGGGACAGGCAGCCTGCACCTGCCTCCTGCCCAAGTCCCCCACACCCTGTTCCAGGCACAAGCCCTGTGCCCATCCCCCAACACAAAGCTTCCCATACTTTCTGGCTGGGTCCTGATGCCTGCAAGAACAAGGCTTGTATATCTTCATTTCTAACCTTAAGAGTCTCTCCCTGCATGAAATCTGTGGCAGAAAGAGGGGAAACCAAACTCTGACACAGATTGGCTGTGTGATCTCCCGTAAAATGTTTGTCCACTCTGGTAGGTATGGGAATACCTTCCAAGTGAACCTTCTTACAAAAGTACACGCAGCAAGCACACACAGGGTTCGTGTGAAGGGCACAGGAGTCATAATAAAGAATATGACTACTGAGATCCCAAGGTCCCAGCGTCCATTTCTGGGGTACATGGGAAAACTCTACAGAAGCTCCAGTACTCCCCAACCACTCCACAAAATAAGGTTCTCAGCCACTCCCACAACCATCCTACCCCACCCCCATCCTGGAAGACGCAGGAAGGAAATTCATTCACAGGCAAGACCATGAGAGCTGGGATGGCCAGGCTGAGCACTGGGGCTTGGTGGCCAGTGGCCAGAAGCTGGGTGTCTGGGAACACTGACAGGTACCTCGCCAATACTCCCCTCCGCGGACACCTCCGCTAGAGCTGGGAGGGGAACAGAAGGTGGACAGCTCCCAAGGCCTAGTGCACTCAGGAGGCTCCCCTCCGGGAGCCGGCCAGAGCAGCCCAAGGTCACCGTCCCAGGCGGCAAACTTCCCACAGTCAAGACAGCTCAGGCCCACTGAGGGTTAGGGGGAGGGAGAAGATCCGCCACTCACTCAGCCAAAGCAGCTAGGCCTCGGAGGGAAACTCACACGGCGAGGGCAGGGTACCGGATCCACCCCACTGTACTCCCCTGACCTGGCCCTAATGCGCCGGTCAGTCGTTGGCAGAGCTGGCATTCGGGACAACCTGGATAGTCCAGGTCCACTGGGAACCCCAAGGGCTCGACGGAATCTCTGGGAGGCCTCGCTGCCCCATCTCCGCCATGGGAAGCCAGGAGCACCGTAGTCCCTTGGGCCAGCCTCACCACTCGAACCCTACTCGCACCGGCTCGGCCAGCACCGACCAAGGGAGGCCTCGGAGGGAGAGGTCCTGCTAGATATGAACAGCTGCAAACTCCTGGCTAGGGGTGCTCCAGCTGGCATCGCTGACACACCCGACCCCGGGGCCCCACGGGTGCGAGATCGCGGCCGGAGCCACGTGCGTTGCGCCCGCCAGAGCGCGAGGCGGCGGGGGCTCGGGTGCCAGGCGCGGCTGTCACAGCAGACACCCCAGCACCGCCGCCGCCGCCCCGCCCGGCCCGGGACTCTCGCGCCTGGGCGCCTTGGCACCCCTCGCGCTCCAGACCACCCTGCGCCCTGCCGCGCGGCGTGGGGGAGGGGCTCTTAAAGGGACCGGCGCGCGTCGCGACTCACCAGCCCGCGGGGGAACGGGGTTGTCACGGCGCCGGGAGCCTCGGCCCGGCCCGCGGTATCCTCGGCTGCGCGAAGCAGCAGCTCCGGCGGGGAACAGCGAAGGCACCGCGTCCACGCGGCCTGGGCGGCGCCGCAGGGCCCGGACCCCCTGGTGTGCGCGGGGGCGGCGGCGGCGGGCGGCGGGGACGCGGCCGAGCGCCCAAGCCGCCTCGACGGTTGTTGATATTTTGCTTCCTTCCTCCTTTCGGGCTCCAAAGGCAACTCCTCCAGCCCCAGACTCGAGGCCGACGTAGGCACCGCGCACCCTAGCTTGCGGGATGGGGGGGGGGGGGAGTGGTGGGTGATGGACAAGCGGGGGGCCAATGGGAGGGCCTTGCAGGGATGGGGCGGGGCCTTGCGGGGCGGCCTTGGGCGCAGCCACGCCTCCTGCCCTAGCCTGCGCCCCACCCCACCGGGGCGCGCGACCGCGGCGCGTGGAGCCCAGATCCCTCCGCCTACGGGACAGAGCGTGGCCGCGGTACCTCAGCACCCCGGCCCAGAGTTGGCAGAGGTCTAAGTAGATAAGTTTTGGGGAGACGAGAGTGTTGGGAGGCCCCAGCTCCTCCACTTACTGTGTGACAAAGCTCCGGAGGCAGATCGCGTTCTCTCCTCGGGGTTACCTGGGGAGCTCCGCGGCTCCCTCTACCTGTGACAGGTCCCCTCCTTTCCCCTGGCCCGGCTCGGTTGACGCCCAGACATTTAAAGCAACAGTGCATAATTCTCGGGTGACCTAATGTTCGGTGCCCGCGGCCCCAGCGCTTTTAACTATCAAGGGGGCAATTTAAAGGGGCGGGACCCCAACCACCACCACCTCACAGGAAACATCAGAAGCCTCGTCGTAGAGAAGAAACAGTAACTTTTTAAAAGAAAAAAAATTTAAATCCCTTGTGGCCTCTGGGCGTGGCGAATTTTTAAATGCTCACAATATTGTGCATGCCATTGCTTCTCAACACGGACCCGTCTGACTTCCTGTCCAGCATCCTGTCACTTCCAAGGCCTCCGCTGGCTCTACCTGGAGCTTGAACTTCTAAACCAAGCCTGGCAGTAGAGAAGCACAAGGCTCTTGACAAGCTAGAGTCTGGTTTTCTGGACAAAGTCTCTGTTCTGGGTTTTGGGGACTGGGAGAGGCAACAAGTGGTGGGTTAGAAGCATTAACTTGGGTCAGATGTCTAATTCAAATTCTTTCGCTGCTTATGAAGAGCAGAGCACATTTCTTAACTCTCCATCCTCTTGGTTAAGATGAAGACGGTGAGGACAGTACCTAACTTGTGAATCCGGTGTGAGTTTAGTTCCCAGGAGACTATCACAGTGCCTCATGTAATGACCCATGGGCCGCTCAAATGAAAAAAATAAAGAAAGAAAGAAAGAAAGAAAGAAAGAAAGAAAGAAAGAAATAAGAAAGAAAAACCTTTTAGGCCAGGGTGAGTTCAGACAAGGCTCAAGGGGACAAGTTCAATAGGACTGTTCTGCAGAGAGCTTGGAGACTTGTATGTACCTCCTTAAACAGGAAGCTAGCAGACTTCTTGTCCTCCCCTTTCAATCCTACTTGGCCCCTCCTTTCAGAAGCCCGATTTATACAGTATCACACATGGTCCCCAAATGTTGTTCTTTAGTTTCCCTAGTAGTATCGGGGGTAGGGGCTCCCAGCACAGAGATGCCAGTACTCCTGAGCAGGCTGGTTTGCCCCAACACTTCAGGGAGGGCATCTGTCCTTCCCCAAGCACTTGGAGAATACAGCCTTGTTCGGGTTTGAAGCTGTGGTAGGAGCAGGACGAGAAAGTGCCCTCCCAGTGGGGAGCCTCCCCTCACTCAGGCCTCTATTTTTAGTGCTTCCCCAGGCTCTAGCAGGAGAAATCCTTTAGTCATCAGGGTGTTTATTTTCCGGCTGCTTCCGACGTCGGGAAAAGCAGAATGTTGAGACTGGAGAGATCCAGGGCTGCTGTAAAAGACTTCTCAGGAACCGGCCTGAGAACACAGCCTTCAGACCACTGGGTCCCAGCTCACAGGAAAACAAAACAGGATGGGCCCCGGACAGCTAAGCCCTCAGGAGTTTCCAACCTGCCTTAACCTTGGAGGCTATCCAAGCTTAGAGAGCCCTCTGGCCCAGCTCTATTTGAAGACTGTTTCTCAAAACAACAACTAAGTCCAGAAGAAATTCTTTCCCAGAATCCCCCTCCCCATCCTCTCGAAGGTCTGCTTGGTGAGCCTCCCGCCAACCACAACCCTAGCCAATCTCAAACCTGAGGCGGGCCTTCCAGAGCTAGGATTGGTTGGCTGGGCCTCCTAGACCTGGAATGTTGAGTCTTTAACAAAGGAATGAGGAAGGAAGGTGAGTCACCTGGGGAAGACTTTAAAGGACTAGCTAGGAGGAAAAGGAAAAGGGAAGCGCTCCAGGGAGGTGGGGGCCCTGGACGCTGACAGCTGACTGGACAGATCACACGAGACCTGAGTAGGGGGCAGTAATACAAGGGGGACAAAATTCAGAGTCTGAAAACGTCTTGGAAGAGAAGAGAAAAGGTAACAATCGTGAAGTCTTGATTTCCACAGAGGACCGAAAAGGGCCAAGGTAATGTTGGATGGAGGTTGGATGAAAACTGGACTTCTTGAAAGTGACTCTGAATTCTTTTCTTCTGGCCCCTGGACTTCCAATCCCAGAATCCTCTGGGTGGCAAATGACTGTCTCACGTTTCCTCTCTCATCTCTGACTGTGCACCTATCTCTTATGAATTAATTTATTGTTTGTTAGCGTGCCATAGTGCATGCTTAGAGGTCAGGGGACAATTTTGTGGAGTTAATCTCTCCTTCCAACTTTCCATGAGTTTTGGGCTGAAACTCAAGTTTGCCAGGCTTGGTTGGCAATCGCTTTACTGGCCAAGCCATCTCGCCGGCTTCTACCCATCTGTTCTAAAGAAAAGCCACCTTCCAGCCCAAAGCTACTGTAAAATCCCCCCCCCGTGGGCCCTTGGGGGCACTTAGATGCCCACAAGTCCTGAAAATAATACCGTGTAAACTCACCTGCTGTGCTGTCTTCTTCCCAAGGCTCTCTGGCAAACAAAACTTAACCCTCCTTTATCCGCCCCTTCTCAGCCTTCTCCAATTCACCTGTGCTTGGTGTCTTTTCCCGCAGGTCCTCATCTCTCTCAACACCCCTCTTCCACCTGGCAGTCCTTCCTCGACCTAGGGAAAGTGCTCTTGCCGCCCCTTCTAGTCTGATGAGCGGCTTGCCAGGCCCTCCTCTCACCTTCCTTCCCCTGCGCCATCTGGATAGCTCTCAATCCCCACCTCCACACGCAGCTCAGCCACCGAACTCGTCCTTCTTCCTCCAGTTTTTGAGTGATTCCAGCAAAGAGCCCCCCTACCCAACCTCTCCCCGCATCTGTCACCAAGCTTGCGAACCGGACCCTCAGCAGGTGGGCGTATATATTCTCTGCGCGATGATGGGACTCTGCACTCTGTCCCTGTCTCCTCAGGACGCGCTAGCTTGCTGGTTTGGGTTTCTAAGGTACTTTTCCTTACCAGCTCCTGAGTTCCTGCAGGAATGCAGAGCTTTGCAGAGCTGGCGTGGAGCGCGCTTAGCAAATGTATATACGCAGCTGTGTGAGTTAGGATTGTGCAAACTCTACTGATCATCTCATTTCTGCATCGATAATCGTGGTAGCCAAACACAGGGGTCGAGTCTGGGGTCCTACGACTCCACTTCAGGGCAGAGTTGGGGTGAGGGATAGCCGAATCCGCCGGAGTCAAGCCCGTGTGGCACAGTAGTGCTCTACGCTGCCTGGGACCAGACGTGGGGACACGAGCAGAAGCCCCTGGAGCTGAGAGGGAGAGGTGCCAGAGCGGGTCCCAGGTCCGTGTTCCCCCCCCCCCCGCCGGCTGGGCAGGATGTGGTGGCAGCTGCAGTTGGGTGGGCAGGATGTGGGGGTGGGGGCAGACGAACGCAGCCTGACAGCAGTTCCCCCCCCACCCCAGCTCCCGCCTCCACCCCCTCCGGGTCACGTGCTCTCAGCTTGGGCACCGAGGGACTATTTCCCATTTTTCGCGGAAGGACATCTCAACCCGTCGCCATGGACTTAAGTTGTATCACGCCATTTTCTGGACCCCCCTCTCCAGCCCAGAACAGAAAGTTTGCCCAGTACACATTTCTGGAAAGCGTGGATCAACTCGGAAGAGGCCCCTTTAAATGCAAATGGTCGCCCTCTTGCTCTGCTCCCCCTCCTCCCCAACCCCCATCCCAACTTCTCTCCTCGTGCCCAAACTCCACCAGCTGCTATTGACGTCAATCGTGCGTCAGCATCTCCAGCCCAACCAGACAGCACGTGGGGGAAGAAGGCAATCTTAAAGGGCCAGTCGCTCAGGGCCTTTTAGGTTACCGGAGATGGAAAAGCTAAGTGGAATGTTGGAAACTGTTGGAGCGAGAAGAAATGCAGGGGAGACTTTCAGACTTTCAGAAGGACTGCTTAAGGCCGGCGAAGTGGCTCAGCGGATCCGGGTACTTCTTTCTGTGCAAGCCCGAGAATCACCTCCCCAAAGTTATCCTCTGACCTTCACAGCATTTTCTCCCCCCCCCCCCCGCACACATAATGTAATGTATTAATAAATCTTTTTTCGTTGTTTTTTTTTTATTTGTTTGTTTTTTGAGACAGATTATTTTTTGTAGCTTTGGAGCCTGTCCTGGAACTAACTTGCAGACTAGGCTTACCTCGAACTCACAGAGATCTGCCTACCTCTGCCTCCCGAGTACTGCCACCACTGCCCAGCTAATTTAAAAAATATTTTTTAAAAAGACTTCTCAGAGTAGGAGAGTATATTCTCTTTTTCTGTTTTCCTCTTTTTTAAATTTTACTTCCTATTGTGCGTGTGGAGGTCAGAGGACAACTCGCAGCAGTTGGTTCTTCCACCTGCTTTGGGACCTCAAGCTGAGCCCACATTTAATTCTCCCTCTCCTCTCTTACCCTTTAGGACTTGAACCTAGGGGTCTCACACATACTAAGTACACATTCTACTATTGAGCTACATGCCCCAGCTCAAGAAAGTGAATCCTAAAGCAAGCTTTTTCTTTCGATTTCCCCCAGAGGTTTGGGTTTGTTTATCTGGGAAAGAAACCCAGGAGCTGCAGGGGCAGGCTGAGTTAAAGGCAAATGAGGCTTGGCTTTTAAGAACCCTGGGTTGCCAGACAGATCTCCTATGAGTTCAAAGCTGCCCTGTTTTACAGAGCTAGTTCCAAGACAGCCAAGGCTACAGACAGAAACCCTGTCTTGAAATACTAGAGAGAGGAAAGAAAACGAACAAAACCAAAAAAAAACAAAAGCAAACTAAAGGAAACCCCCAGGAAGCCTGAGTTCTAGTTGGGTGGAAGCACTGGGGGTAGAGGATCTCTGTGAGCTCCAGTTTAGTCTACTGACAGAGCCACGCAGGGCAACCCTGTCTGGTATGGGCTGGGACAAAACAACCAACCAACCATGACAGTCTTCTCCCTCACCCTGCTCAGTGTATCTGTGTATCTGTTCACAAAGTGCTATGCTCCATCTAGAGCAAAGAACCGAGTAGACACTCAGTTAAGTATTTGTAGAATGGGATAATTGATGCCTTGCGCCCATGCCGACTCCCCCTTTTCCATAGGCTCTCCTATTTGTCGCATGCACACAGAACACATTCGGGTACCAGGTGATCTTGCTTTTGGAATGCATACAGTTTTTATTGAGCTCTTTGGACCTTAGAGCCATGTGCAGAGGAACCTAGGTCCCAGCTCTGGTTCTCCTATTTGTTAATTGGCTGACCTTGGGCAGTGTTACTTGGTGGGAGTATTAAATGGGGCAATTTCATCAGAAGCTTTTTGCTTGTTTGTTTGACAGAATCTCACTGTGGAGCCCTGACTGGCCTGGGACTCACAAGAATTCCCCTGCCTACATAGGAAGTAGGTCTCCTGAGTGAGTTGGGAGCATGGAGACCATGGGAGAGGATAGAAGGTGAGAGGAGAGGAAGGGAGGGGAGCAGAGAAAAATATATAGCTCAATAAAAACAATTTTGAAAATAAAATGTATCATTGGTGTGTGCACATGTGCTCCCGTGCGGTCCCCAAGCCTTCTGTGAAGTTCACGGATCACACTTAACTTGCGACAAACACTCAGGGGTAGTGCAGAGTATTGTGGGGTGTCTGTCTTTTTTAGGACAGACTCACTGGTTGGCACTCTCTGGCCCTAAACTGTTGACCCCCCCTGCCTTGAGTACTGGGCTTGAAAGCCTGACTGGACATGGACTCTGAAATGACCCTCTCCCCAACTAAACTGTGAGCTTCTTGAGAATAAGGTGATAAATTTTATTTCTAGCACCAAATGCAATATGGAGCTTGTAGCTGGTGCTTTAAAAAATGTTTGCTGAGAGCGAGCAAGGTGGCTCACGGGTAAAGGCACTCGCTGTCAAACCTGGGAAAGTTCCCAGGCTCCACAGGATGGAAAGAAAGAATTGGTACCTGAAAGTTACCTTTTGACCTTCACAAGAGTGCTGATGGGGGCTGGAGAGATGGCTCAGCGGTTAAGAGCATCGCCTGCTCTTCCAAAGGTCCTGAGTTCAATTCCCAGCAACCACATGGAGGCTCACTACCATCTGTAATGGGGTCTGGTGTCATCTTCTGGCCTACAGGCGTACACTTAGACAGAATATTGTGTACATAATAAGTAAATGTTAAAAAAAGAGGCTGATGTGTGAGAATGTACACACACAGAGCTGTGATGAATTATTTTAACATTTGTTGAGGGCTGGAGAGATGATGGCTCAATGCTCCTGAAGAAGACTCAAGTCCAGCTTATAGCACCTACGTCACAATGGCTTGTAGCTCCAGCTCCAGGGGATTGAATGCCAGCTCCTCAGGCAGCCATACACATAAATATATAAAAGTATAAGTAGATCATGGGACTGGAGAGATGTTAGAAAACACTTGCTGCACCAGGCGGCTGTGCACGCCTTTAATCCTAGCACTCAGGAGGCAGAGGCAGCTAGGTCTCTGTGAGTCTGAGTTCAGCCTGGTCTACAGAGTGAGTTCCCAGGATATCCAGGGCTGCACAGAGAAACCCTGTCTTGAAAGGAAAGAAAGAAAAAGAAGAAAAAAAAAACTACTCTTGCAGTGACATTCAGTCACTGTGGTGGTTTGAATAAAAATGGTCCCATAGGTTCATATGTTTGGTCCCCAGTAAGTGGAACTATTTGGGAAGAATTAGGAAGTGTGACCTTGTTGAAGTAGAGGATGTGTTCCACCGGGGGTAGACTTTGAGGTTTTAAAACTCCAGGCCCAATCCCCCCACCACCTCTTTCTGCCTCCACCTTATGGGTCTGGATGTAAACTCTCACCTACTGCTCCTGCACGTGCCTGCTGCCACACTCCCTACCATGATTATGATTGACTCACCCTCTAAAACTGTAAGCAAACCCCAGTTAAGTGCTTTCTTCTAGTAAGTTGCCTTGGCCATTGTGGTTCATCACAACAATAAAGTGACATCACATCCCAGTGACAACACATCCCAGTGACGTCACTTCTCAGTGACACCACATTCCAGCGACATCACATCCTAGTGACTTCAACTCCCAGTGACATCACCTCCCAGTGACATCACATCCTAGTGACATCACATCCCAGCGACATCACTTCTCAATGACATCACGTCCCACTGACACCAATCCCAGCAACAGCACATCCCAGTGACATCACATCCCAGTGACATCACCTCCCAGCGACACCACATCCCAGTGACATCACCTCCCAGCGACACCACATCCCAGTGACATCACCTTCCAGTAACACCACATCCAGTGACCTCACAGTTACTAAGAAAGTCATCCATGGACAGCATTAAGAGTTCCAAGCTTCCTGTGCTACATGAGACACCATCTAAAACAAAACAACACAATACACGCCTGTTAAATAAGTAAAAAGGACAAGGTTAGTGACTTTTGTATTTCCCGATTCTGAACTACGTTCCCACTCTGAAATTATCCAAGAGAGAGCGTGGTATAATCATGGCAGGTTTTAACTCTGAGAGCTGAGTTGCCTCAGCCAAATGCTTTGAAACACGGGAGGCTGTGCCTGCTTCCTGCCGGGAGACCCACAGCCCCCAGTCTCATTCTGTGGCCCAGGATGGCCTGAAGCTGCAATCCGACTTCGGCCTGAGTGTAATTACAGATACTTAATGCAATGTCTAAGGCAGGAACTTTTTGGTCAGATAGTAACTTAACCTGGTATTCTCTTCTGTGAAGTTCCACCCCTGCTGCCCCAGCTGCCCCATCCCTACCCCAGCTGCCGTCCTCTCCTTATTTCTGCCTCCACTCCTCACCCTGACCTTCATTCCCGTGGTGAGAGAGCAGAGTCTCCTGTCACCTGATTCCAGTTTCTTGTGGTTCAAAACCACCTAGTCCTTGTTCAGCCTGTCTTGCAGCTGCTTATTGATCCCCTTGTCAATTTCTGTCACCCTCTTCAAGGATGAAGGCCTGACAGACACCAGAGGGCACTTCCTGCCTGGTAACAACTGAGCCCAGGAGGCAGGGCCACCAACTTATTCTGGAAAAAGAGGCCCAAGTAAAGCTGAGATTCCTCTGGCTCAAAGCAGCCCTGACGACCCATGAAACCCAAAGAGTGAGGTGGGTTTCCCCACAGGAATCTCCAGGCAGCCTTGGTGCTGGCTCCACCCTCTGTAGTGGTTGGGTGCCACCAGGAGCGCTGTGTTCCAGAAAACCCCAAAATAACCCATCTTCACTGTCCGGCTGCTATTTCTGTCCACGCTGTTTAATTATTCAAACCCAAGTTAGGGAGTGAGCTATATAAAGCCCTTCTACTTGGGGACCAGGAGAGCTGGGAGACTCTCCAGGTTGCAACAGCATCAGGCAATGGGGTTTGGTGAGATCACTTGGCCCAGGACTAAAAGTACCTGCTGTCTACTGTCAGCTGGCTTCCTCAGCTATAAGGAAGCGACTTGCCCCAATTTACAGTTCACTCCTCCAGCCTGCTGGCCGCTAGCTGCCCCACCCTGTTGCGTGTCCCTTCAGCCTTCAGTCTCAGCTGGCTGTGTGCTAGACTTGGAGCCTTTGGAGCCTGTCCTGGAACTAGCTCTTGGTAGACCAGGCTGGCCTTGAACTCACAGAGATCTACCTGCCTCCCTCGAGAGTGCTGGGATTAAAGGCTTGCGCCACCACCTCCCAGCAGCTTCTTTACCAGATGTGATGTAAGAGGCCAGACTTGGTGCCGGACCTGAATGTGATGCAGCCCAATTCACACCTAGGCCATTTTGGACTAGTGACTTATCCAGCAAGGCTCTCCCTATAGCATCACCACTAGAGTTACTAGGGTGCTGCTGCAGGACAGGGAGGATGTGTGGTTACCAAGCAACAGAAGGCACATAGGAGGGGTCCTGACACTGATGGTGAGCAAGGAAACTGGAAAGGGCTGGATGGGCTAAGTATATAGCTCTCTCCTGCTTCCCCATAGCTACAGAGTGAGGATGACCACAGCTCAGCAAGCAAGGAGGAAGAAGTGTGTGAGCCTTCCCTTAACTTGGTGACGTAGGTGCCAGCCTTAGACACTAACAGGACTGAGAGCCTGGGCTGTGCAGGGCTAGGACAGTCCTGGGTTTCAGTATAACTCAGGATGGAGTGCTTGCCTGTTGAAGGTAGAGGTGAGGCGTCCTCTTTAAAAGCCAAAGCATGACTCCTCAAGAAAAGGAGGCAGAAGCTGGTGTGAGTCGGAAGCCGCTGGATGTGGCCCCTTGGTAGTATAGCAGACACTGGTTCCCTGGGCCTTTGCAAACCTAGTTTCCCTCCCACACCGCTACCTTCCCTGGTTGATTTATTATTTTTCTAACTTACTTACTTAGGGTCTCTTATACTCAAGGCTGGCACTGAACTCAGTGTGTCGCTGGGCATGACCTTGAATTTCTGCTTCTCCTTCTTCCCAAGAGTGCTGGCTCCGTTTCTCTCCTGATTCGAGAGCACGCTTATTTAACAGGCCTTTACCAATCAACCTAGAATCCACTGGCCAAACTGTCTCAGTACCCCTTGAGGTACTGGGTACCTATACCCAGGGGGCTGACACCTCAACAAGGTTGCTGTGACAGTGGGCTCCCGTACGTGGCACCTGCTGGCTACGTCTTCTGCTGTTCACTGTGGTATGGCCCCACCTGCTGCAGCCCCTCCTGTAAGAGCAGATGGAAGTGGAAGTCCTAGTCTCACATGTCCCAGCCCTAAGCTAGGGCTGGCTGCCGAGGGGACGTGAGGCAGTGAGAGAGGAAGAGTTGTGGACTAAAAGGGTCGAGATGTTTTTTCTTTTCATTCCTGTTCACTCAGGCTTGGAGGCCTCTTGGGCAAGGAAACTTGAAGATCAGAGAGGCCAATGGGTATATTCACGTCCACGTCCACCCAGCAACAAGTGGCTGTACGGTTAGATAGTCCCTCATGCCTAGAGTCCAGCTTTCCTCAGACGGGAGCAGGAGGACTGCAAGAGGCCAACACTAGTGAGGCTCTGTGTCCAGTACAAAACAGAACTCAGAAAGTCGCAGTGGGCTGGCCATTCACTGCTGCCTGCGCCAGACAAGAGTAAAGCACACAGGGGAAACCAGCTTGGCTCTTGCCAGCCTTCCATGGTCACAGTGGCACAGCAGAGATGGTGGAGAAGTGCTGGTGTGGCGAGTCTCTCTGTGCCCATCATGCCCAAATAATGAACTATGTGCCCAAATTGTGAAAGCTTGGCCTTATAGGCTTGTTCCTAACCAGTTCTTATAACGTAAATTAACACATTTATCTATGTTCTGCCATGAGGCTCATGGCTGTCACCTCTCCTCCTGCACATCCTGCTTGCTCTGGGTCTCCATCTTTCTCTTCCTAGAGTCCTTTATTTACTTATTTATTTATTTATTTATCTATTTATTTATTTATTGAGTCAGGGTTTCTCTGTTGAGCTCTAGCTCTCCTGGAACTCACAGAGATCTGCCTGCCTCTGTGATGTGGGATTCCCCTCTGTATGTTGTGAATATGTTTTATTACCAATGGTTAATAAAGAAGTTGCTTCCTGAGTGCTGTGATTAAAGACATGCGCCAACACTGCCCAGCCCCAGAATCCTTTCTGTCCCTAGAATTCCCACCTATACCTCCTGTTTAGGTATTGGCCATTCAGCGTTTTTTTTTTTTTTTTTTTTTGTTTTTATTTGGTTTTTCGAGACAGGTTTCTCTGTGGTTTTGGAGCCTATCCTGACCAGACTGGTCTCGAACTCACAGAGATCTGCCTGCCTCTGCCTCCCGAGTGCTGGGATTAAAGGCGTGCGCCACCACCTCCCGACTCCATTCAGCTTTTTTTATTACACCAATCACAGCAACACATCTTCACACAATGTACAAATATCCCTCAACACTGGAGCACACTTAGAATCAGACCTCACAAGCACCATGGTGAAGGTATCATCAAGAAAAAAAAAATCAGAGGGTCAGAATGTTTGCTGCTCTTCCAGAGGACTGGAGTAGTTCAGTTCCCAGGTCACATGTGGTGGTTGAATGGGAATGGCCCCCATTGGTTCATATATTTGAGTGCTTTGTCTCCAGTTGGTGGAACTGTTTGGGAAGGAATAGGAGGTGTGGCCTTGGAGGAGGCGTGTCACTGGGGGTGGACACCATTCCCAGTTAGCTCTCCCTGTCTGGTACTTGTGGATCAAATGTGAGATCTCAGCTGCTGCCCCAGCACCGTGCCTGCCTGCGGCCACACTGCCTACCTGCAGCCATGGACTCACACTCTAAAACTGGAAGCCCAATAAACTTTCCCTTCTGTAAGTTTCCTTGGTCGTGGTGTCTTCACAACAATATAAAAGTAAGACATTAGGGCTGGAGAGATGGCTCAGAGGTTAAGAGCACTGGCTGCTTTTTCAGAGGTCCTGAGTTCAATTTCCAGCAACATGGTGGCTCACAACCATCTGTAATGAGATGACATGTAAGCATATATACAGGCAGAACACTGTATACATAATAAATAAATAAACCTTAAAAAAAAAAAAGACAAGCAAGACATCAAGTGACTCAAAATCACCTGAGACTCTAGTTCCAAAGGATCCCATGCCTTCTTCCAACTGTGGCTCAGACACAGTTTTAACATATTTTATGTCTCTATGTGGATGCTTTCATGAATGCCATGCATGTCGGTGTCCACAGAGGTCAGAGAGCATCTGATCTCCTGCTCCTGGGGTTACAGGCAGTTGTCATTTATCATGTGGGTGCTGGGAACCAAACCTAAGTCTCTGTAAGAGGAGCAAGAACTCTTAATTGCTGAGCCATCCCTTTGACCTCTAAATAATAAATATAAAAAGGGGGCACACTGGTAAGGGGGCTAAGAGGTTAAGAGCACTGACTGCTCTACCAGAGGTCCTGAGTTCAAGTCCCAGCAAATACATGGTGGTTCACAACCATCTGTAATGAGATCTGGTGCCCTCTTCTGGCCAGCAGCATACATGCAGGCAGAACACTGTATACATAATAAATAAATCTTAAAAAAAAAAAAAGAAAGGAAGGAAGGAAGGCAGGCAGGCCAAGCTGGACAGTGGCAGTGTATGCCTTTAATCCCAGCACTTGGGAGGCAGAGGCAGGCAGATCTCTGTGAATTTGAGGCCAGCCTGGTCTACAGAGTGAGTTCCAAAACAGTCAAGGCTACACAGAGAAACCCTAGAAAAAGAAATGAAGAATGCTCGCGCGCGTGTACACACACACACACACACACACACACACACACACACACACACACACTCCATTCTGGACACGTGGGGATGTCAGAATTACTCATGATTAGAAATGGACATCTTGGCCACTTTTCATGCTGGCCTTCTTGCTAGGAAGTCCCAATGTGGCACAGGGCAATATCAGGGACTTTGTGTCTTTTGTAAAGTCACTCATGGGGCTCCACTTAAGAGTCCCTATCTAACCCTAATCACTCCCCAAAGGCCCACCCCAAATACCATGGTCATATTAAATTCTGTCCTCTTTTCTGTTTTCTTTTGAGGGCTTTGAATTGAACTCAGAACCTCACATTCTCCCTATCACTGGGCTATGCCCCAAGTTCAGTGTCCACCCTCTTAATACCACACAATGGGGATTAAATTGGGACCTAGAAACCCTAGCGAGATGCAGACCAGGTCTAAACCATAGCAGTGACCTGGCCTCAGCACTACCAGGCCATACAGTAGCTAAGACAGTCACGGGGGTACCAGCCTGTCTAGCTTCTAGGGTGAAGACCAGAGCCGCTGTCTCATGCAGAAGGCATGACTTTGGGACATACATCTAGCCATGATCTGAGCATGCCCATGAAAGCAAGCATGTAGAAGGAAGATCTCGAAGGGTTTGCCTCAGGCTGCCAGCAGTGCCACTTGTGAGGAAGGTGGTGGGGTAGGTTTTACTCTACTTCTGTATTCCTGGAGATTTCTCTGATGAGAGGGTACATGTACTAGCTCATTTGTGTAAGGTGAAACAGAGAAGGGAAAGTAAAACTCTTCCAGGGGTTTGAGGGACTGGGACTGGCAGCTCAACTGGAGACTGCACGCTTAGCAAGCAGGAAGATGTGTGTGCAAGCCCCAGCACATCAAAACAGAAGAATAAAAGGGTTTAATGTTTCTGGAACCAGTATTTTTGGGAAATGCTGCATAATGTGTCTGAATTTAATAAAAGCGTTTAAATAGGTTTGACTGTGATATCTTTGTTTTATATTTTTTGAGACAGGGCCTTACTATGTAGCTGGTGAGATGGCTCAGTGGGTACCCTGGCCACCTGAGTTGCATCCCCAGAATCCACAAAGTGGAATGAAGGAACTGAAAGTCATCTTTAACCTCCAGGCAGCACCATGGCTTGCATGTGTCCCCATCCCCCACACCCTCCTGTTGAAATAAGGGCAGCGGGGCTTCGTCCCCAGTACCCCAGCCGCCTGCTAGCTCATGCCCGAAATAACAACACACAAACTGTTGTTTAAACACTGCTTTCCCATTATATCTAGCCTCTTCTCGGCTAACTCTCGCACCTGGACTAGCCCATTTCTTATAATGTGTGTAAGCACCCCAAGGTGCGCTTACCGGGAAGATTCTAGCCTACGTCCATCCTGAGTTGGCGCTTCATCGCGTGTGTCCAGGAGAGCGAAGCAGGGCCTCTGCTCCAGAGAGCAGAGCTGTCGAGTCTACCCGGGAGAGCTGAGCATGGCGTCTCTGCTCCAGAGATCAGAGCTGTTGGGTATCTCTGGGAGCAGAGCAGAGTCTGACCTCACTTCCTCTTCCTCCCAGCATCCTATTCTGTTTACTCCTCCCACCTATGTTTTAACCTATCAGGGCCAAGGAGTTTCTTTATTGCTTAACCAATGAAATCAACAGATTGATATATGACACTCCCACATCACCCTCCCACCAATGGCAATCCTGCTTCCCGAATGCTGGGGTTGCCAGTGTATGTCACTACCTGTCTTATCTTGAAAGTGTCCTTCAGAGCACCGCTCTTCAGGCTGGTAAAGCCAGCTTGCCTACTCTTTTTTTGCTTTTTATTTCTTAAAATTTTGTCAAGCCAAAGGAAGGAAAATTCAGGCTTATGTGTAGTAGTAAGAGCGGCGAGGCTGCGTCCCCGGCACCCGGCCGCCCGCATGGCTAGCTTATGCCCCGAAATAATTACACGGAAACTGTATTCTTTTAAACACTGCCTGGCCCATTAGTTCCAAGCCTCTTATTGGCTAGCTCTTACATATTGTTCTAACCCATTTCTAATAATCTGTGTAGCTCCACGAGCTGGCTTACCAGGGAAGATCTTAACCTGCATCTGTCTGGAGTGGGAGAATCATGGCGACTCCTTGACTCAGTTTCTTTCTCCCAGCATTCTGTTCTGTTTACTCCACCTACCTACAAGGGGCCTAGGCAGTTTCTTTATTAATAAGAAATCACTCCCACATCATTTCCCCTTTTTCTGTTTAAACAAAAAAGAAAGGCTTTCATTTTAACATAGTAAAATTACATATAGCAAAACGTTATCAAGTAAGAATTATAGTTACAATATTTATATCTACTTTATCTTTTATCATAACTAAGGAAAACTACAACTATGTATCCATTCTTCAACTCCATCAAAGACTCCAGAAGGATATAATATTACCTAAGCAAACAAGAAGTCCGAAACTCTAGAAATGACAGAGACATCTCGCTGCCTGGACAGTCACCCAAAGTTCCTCTGTACTGTTGGGGCATCCATCTTCAGCCTACAGGCCCATAGTATCCAGCAGACTTTTCCATGAAGCAGGAAATTTCAAAGACAGTTCAGTCACTATCTGCTGT
>NW_026068045.1:1258540-1272381 GCF_014885135.2 Alexandromys fortis | reverse complement strand
TCGTTAATTAGGTCTTTCATGGTATAACCTGTGTGCCAGGGTCATCTCAGTTGGCAGTTGAGTGAACTAATTTTTTTGAGGGTGTTTATAGCAACCTTTCAGGAGGGCGTGGTCTATCATACCAAATTGGAATAGAAGAAATCCACAGGGTCTGGTCCTCTGTGAAAACAAAAGAAGACCCTCTCCAAAGCATCATATCCTTAGACCCAAATTCTGAAGTCAAGATACCTTTAGAACATATGTGCAGGTTCAGCTTAGCAGCCCATATAATGAAATGTCTCTCTGTACTTAGCTCCTTCACAGTCAAAAATTTTAAAGAAAACACAATAATGCAAAGAATCCAGACTCTCCGTGAATTTTCCATTTTTATGTGGCTTATTTTTTTTATTTCTCTTAATCTATAGCTATTTGAACTGTCTCTTTAAAGACTTTATCCTTTTTTTTTAAACCATTAACTTTATTCTCTATATTTTTTTTCTTCTCTCTCTCAAGCCTACGTACATTCATCTAACAGTGTGGTCTTTTATGTCTGAATCTGTTTTATTGTGAATCTGTAACATTTTTTTTACTATCCAGGAGCATTTCTTAAAATGTTAAGCAGTTCTTAAAAACTTAAGTTGCACCGTGTACAGGTAATACGGTACCGTCTGTGTCCTGCCCAGTTGAAACCTTAACTGCACTGTTATTACAGTAATTATGGTAGTTCCTGCCTGAGGTCAGCACAGTTCAGCATGGAGAGGCCGCTCCTGTCTCAGATCCATTTGGTGCCCCTGAGCTGAGCACAGTTCCAGGCACACAGCAAGTCCACATTGGCGCCGCAGTCGGCAGTTTAACTCTGAGACTGAGCATGCAGCACAGAAACTCTTTTCATCCAAGTTACAGCAAAATCTGACACACAGAGCAATGCTCAGTCTGAAAACACATTTCTGTAAGGCCGCAGGAATCCGCCATGCTCTTCTGCCTGCCTAAGCCTGATTTTGCCGTCTGCCCAGGTGCAAGTGGGGAGCGCTGAGCCATTGGCACCGTCTCAGAGCACTCTCCTTCCGATCCCAAGTGGGAACAGAAACATCCAGTCCCATAAAAGCCGTTGAAATGCTTTAAAGCCAGAGTTTGCACTGGCGGCACAGTCCCAGGAAGCCGCACTTTAAAATGACGCAGCTTTTTTTCTGTTGCTGTTGCCGGATCAGGAAATCTCTCTACAGCACGCTACCAAAAAACAGCAAAAATCTGTGTTAAACTCTCTCTCCCTTATTTTTAAGCCCTCTCAGGTTTTGAAGTGGATTTAGCCCATCACGTCTGGGCGCCACTCTGTAGTAGTAAGACCGGCGAGGCTACATTCCCGGCACCAGGCCACCCGCATGGCTAGCTTATGCCCCGAAATAATTACATGGAAACTGTATTCTTTTAAACACTGCCTGGCCCATTATTAAACAGAAAAAGGGGAAATGATGTGGGAGTGATTTCTTATTAATAAAGAAACTGCCTAGGCCCATTTGATAGGCCAACCCTTAGGTGGGTGGAGTAAACAGAACAGAATGCTGGGAGAAAGAAAGCTGAGTCAGGGAGTCACCATGGTTCTCCCACTCCAGACAGATGCAGGTTAAGATCTTCCCAGGTAAGCCACTTCGTGGGCTACACAGAATATTAGAAATGGGTTAGAACAATATGTAAGAGCTAGCCAATAAGAGGCTGGGTCAGGCAGTGTTTAAAAGAATACAGTTTCCATGTAATTATTTCAGGGCATAAGCTAGCCATGTGGACACAGCCCAGCCGCTCCTATCACTACACTTATGTGTGTGTGTGTGTGTGTGTGTGCACGCATGTGTGACATGCACACACATCAGGGTCTTGTGCATTCCAGGCTTTGCACTTGACATGCACTCAACACAAACGTGATCTTCTGCCTTCAAAGTGCTGGGGTTACAGGTGCACATCACACCACACCTGGTTTCGTGCTGT
Organism: Alexandromys fortis; assembly: GCF_014885135.2. Taxonomy (NCBI): domain Eukaryota; kingdom Metazoa; phylum Chordata; class Mammalia; order Rodentia; family Cricetidae; genus Alexandromys; species Alexandromys fortis. The sequence continues at coordinate 1,270,422 of NW_026068045.1, read as the reverse complement.
GCAGGAAATCAAACCTAGAACTTTGTGTTTTCTAGGCAGGCTCGCTACTTACTGCGCCCTAGCTCAGTCTGTTTTCTTCTAAGAGTTCTACAGTTTTTTGTTTTTCACTTAGATACCATGAACTACTTTAAGTGAGCTTCCTCACCCTCAACACTGGAGAGGCTAAGGCAGAACGATTACAAATTCAAGGCCAAAAAAACAAGTCTTAAAAAAAAACCAAACAGTATCTGCATAGGGCATAAGACAGGGCTTAGAGCCAGGCAGTGGTGGCACACGCCTTTAAACCCAGCACTACTGTGCCACAAATTGGGCCCTCACAGTGGGCAAGGACATTGATTATGTTGAGCTTATTAGGGATTGTTACCATGTGGAGTGTGGCAGCGATGAGACTGGTGTGTCTCCAGGATGGATCCAGGGACTGTACTGATGGAGTCCTGGGCTGACCTTACAGCATAGCTATTGAGGCATTTCTCTATGTGGTGTGTGTGTGTGCGCGCGCACAGAGCAGTGGTGCGTGTGGATTTGTGTGTGCGCGTGCACATAGCAGTGGTGCGTGTGGCTGAGCGCGTGATTTGTGTGTGCGCGCGCACACAGCAGTGGTGCGTGTGGCTGAGTGTGTGATTTGTGTGTGTGTGAGCAGGACATTGTCAGAGCTACTTGATGAGTGTGAGATATTTAATGACTGTGTGTGTGGAAACTAGGATTCTGGTGTATGTCACTGTCACCTGAGCAAGGCAGCACTTGAAGTTTTTACTGTGACATGTCAAGGGGGAAGAGGCTTTGAGTGAGATTGAATGTGACAGCAAGACAGATACCAAGTGGAGTAGAGGCAGGAAGGCTGTGCCAGGAAAAGGCGGGGTGCCCAGTTGACGCTGTGGAGTTCAAGTGTCAGGCAGGTGTGCATTATCCTCTTCCCCACAGGCCCCAGCGGCGTCCTGAAAGCATGGGAAGGGGACTTGGATGTAAGGAGCTGTGGTCAGGCCTCGGCATGGCACAGCTGAGAGCTGTGTAAAGTGGCCATGGAGTCTGGACTGGGCTCTCCTGGCCTGAGCTCTTAGAGTGGCAATGGAAACAAAATCACCTGAGCATTTCTTCCCTCTCCCTGTCCCCTGGGTGACGGGAGTGAGCGAGATGCCTCATCCCGCACTGCACAAGCCTGAGCAGGAGGCAGTGGGCATGTGCCCAGGGCAGGAAAAGGCTCTGAAACTGTACCCCAAAATGTGAGAGCTGTACTTCAGGAGATAACAGAGGGGTTAACAGATGTGGGCTAACAATTGGTTTTATTGGCAGGAAAATCTAGGGGGCAGAAAGGGCAAGAAGCTGGAAGGAGAGGGGTAGACAGAGAGGGGCAAAGGCAGGCCTACAGATCTATGGAGCCACCTGAAGCCAGCTCTGAGGTGACGAGCTTTGTCCTGCCGAGACAATGAGTTCTTCAGCGGGAGCCAGGAGCCTCCCTGCTCCAACGCCAAGAGACTTGAATATAGGGAGAGGAAAATGGAATGGGCTTTAGTTTAAAGTGAGGAATGAGAAGGAGTTCAGAAGTGAGAAGTGACACCATGACTCAGGGTGCAGAGACCCCAGTGACACACACAAGAAACAGACCATCATTGATGTGCACCTTGCTGCCACGGAGGACGCCAGTAAATGCTGCACCCAAGTCCTGACGGGGTGAAAGGCTAGAGGTTGTTGAGGGCACAGCACAGAGGGTCCTGGGCTGTAGCAGGCAGTAATGCCCAGGGCTTACTAAGGGGAGGCCATGGCTTTGGGGTCTGTGGGAAGGAAGGGAGACTGCTGCAGGGCAGGGCTGCAGCACAATACGGAGAGCCTTTCCAGGAAGGAGTGCAGGTTTCTAGTTCACAGGGATGGGGCCGCGTATGTCGGGAAAGCCACACGGCTGGACCTGGAAGCAAGGCCTACTTCAGCGGGGTAGAAACACCAGCGTTTGCAGGCAAGGGTCAAGAACCGCGAGTCACAGGCAGGCCTGAGCCTGGTCTGCAGGAAGCACAACAGGTTAACGTTAAAGCATAGCAGTCAATCAGCTAAGAGGCCGGGCTGGGCAGCTCCACGGCCTCCATCACTTCCGAAGGAACTTCTTGTTGAGGAGGAAGATGAGAAGGTTGACATTGACTTTGGCTTTGTTAAAGAGCTTCATGACAGCCACACCCTCGTATTGCAGCTGCAGCAAGTCCTAGGAGGGAAGGAACAGGGAGGGGGTTTACGAGCTTCTGGGAGTAGCACAGCCTATAAAAGCACTTGTCATGAAGCCTTACAGCTGCCAGGAGCACTGGCCACTGAAGCAGGGTGTGGAAAGCCCACTCTACAAATGAGAAAAACAGGCGCAGTGATTTAACCAAATGCTAAGCCAAGTGGAGCCAGGGCTTGAACCCAGGTTTCGTATTCACAAATAACAGAGACTTGCACTGAAGGCTGGCACCTGCAGCTCCCGCATGTGTGTGTGGGGGGGGAGGCAAGAGGGCAGTGGCAGAAGCTAAGCCAGCTTGGGCTATAGAATAGGCCCTTTCTCAAAAACAAACAAAAACCAATAAATAGGTCTGGACAGATCCTCAGCACTTACTAGCACTTGCTACTCACGCAGAAGACCTGGGTTTGACACCCAGCAGCCACATCAGGTGGCTCATAACCGCCTGTAACCCCAGTTCCAGGGGATCCAATACCCTCTTTTAGCCCCTCTGGACATCTGAATGAGTGTGCATATACGAATACAAGAATCAAAAGTAAGGCTGGGCATGACAGTGCAAGAATGTGATTCTAGCACTTGTGAGGCAGAGAAGGCGAAGCTCTGTATGTCTGAGGCCTGAGCTATAGAATGAAACCCTGTCTTAAAAAAATAAGGCTAAAAAGCCGGGCAGTGTTGGCACACACCTTTAATCCCAGAGCTCAGAAGGCAAAGGCAGGAGAATCTCTGTGCATTTGAAGTCAGCCTGGTTTACAGAGTGAGTTCCAGGATAGTCAGGGCTACACAGAGAAACCCTGTCTTGAGAAAACAACAATAATAAAAGCAAATAAATAAGATTAAAACCACTGATTCACTGGATGTGGTGGCAAACCCTGTAAAGTTGGGAGGCTGAGACAGGAGGTTGCCTTGAGTTGAAGACCAGCTTGACCTACAAAGGGAGATTCTGCCTCAACAAACAAGCAAACCAACCAAATCTGGACTGAAAAGATGGCTCAGGGACGAGAGCACTTGCTGTCTAGCTGTGAGGAGCAGACTCAGATCCTGGCACCTGTGTTGAATAAACGTCTATACCTCCTGCCGCAAGGCATCTGATGCCCCTTTCTGGACTTGGCACACACCTAGGTGTAGGCACTCATCCACCCACTCAGAAATCAAATATACCTTTAAAAAAATAAGGGGGCTAAGAGTGTGGCTCAGCAGAGAAGGTGCATGTGAGTGAGGGCTGTGTGTGGGTCTTCAGCGCCCGTGGAGGTGTGTGCTATAACCCCAGTCCCAGGAGCAGAGAGAGCGCCCGTGGAGGTGTGTGCTATAACCCCAGTCCCAGGAGCAGAGAGAGCGCCCGTGGAGGTGTGTGCTATAACCCCAGTCCCGGGAGCAGAGAGAGTGCCCGTGGAGGTGTGTGCTATAACCCCAGTCCTGGGAGCAGAGAGAGCGCCCGTGGAGGTGTGTGCTATAACCCCAGTCCCGGGAGCAGAGAGAGCACCCATGGAGGTGTGTGCTATAACCCTGGTCCAGGGAGGCAGAGATAGGCAGACCCCCAGAGGCTCCCTGGCTAGCCGAACCACTGAAAATGGTACAGGAAAACTCGAAATGTCAACATCTGGCCTCCACATGTGTATGTGAGTACACCCCCACATACACACGCCCCCAGTGCCCCAACAACAGCAACAGAAAATAGGGCCAGATATGACAGAGTTGGCAAAGTCTTGTCAAGGACCTGAGTTGGATTCTCAGAACCCATGTAAAAGTAACAAGACTTTAAAAATACAGGATTGGGGGTGTAAGTTGGAATAGTACTTGCCTAAAATGTGTGAAGCCCTGGTACCCCATAAGTCAGGTAAGGTAGTGCATACTGTAATCCTAGCATTTGGGAGGGGGCAAGAAAATCATAATTCAAGGTCACCAAACCTTGTTGCAAATAAAAATGAAATCACTGCTTCCCTGAATATTAGCTAGGGCTGAGGTCAGCTTTTTAACCTTTTAGCCTCTGAGCCTATAAAATGGGTAAATGCTACCGAGTGACTAGGGGTTATAAAGCTGGCAGTGCCAGGAGCTGACACCTAGGGCGTCACGTATGCTAAGCGAGTACTTCACCGCTGAGCTATATCCCCAGCTCTTTTTAACTTTAATCTTTACTGTGTCTTTACTTTGAGACAGGGTCTCACGATGCTGTCATGGCTGGCCTGGAGCTCCTCACCTGCCCCTGCCTCCCAGAGCTGGGATGAAAGGCGTGCACCACCATCCCAGCTTTACTTTTGCTTTGAAACAAGGTCTCACTAAGTTCCCCAGGCTGGCCTCTAACACTGTACTTCAAGTTTGGCCTTGAAATAGAAAGAAATGTTTTTTGTTTTATATTTATTTACTTAATTTTATTTGTGTGTGTGTGTGCAAATATGTGGTCACACACCACAGGACATGTACCAAGGCCAGAGGACATCCTGCAGGAGTCTCTTCTCTGCCTCCACCATGTAGGTAGGCCTTAGGGATCAAGATGCAAGCATAGGAGGCTGGAGAGATGGCTCAGTGGTTAAGAGCACTGACTGCTCTTCCCGAGGACCCGGGTTCAATTCCCAGCACCCACATGGCAGCTCACAACTGTCTGAAGATTCAGTTCCAGAGCATCTGACACCTTCACACCAATGCATATAAAATAAAGTTAAATAAACGATTAAAAAAAAAGATGCAAGCATAGGCTTTTTAGGTAAGTGGAATGGTGAGCTGAACCATACCAGCCCTGGGTCTTGAACTTTTGATCCTTTGCCTCAATCTCTTAGGTGTTTGGACTACAGACCACCTCCCACGGACCTGGGTCTACCTGTGGAAGGGTCTCACCTGGTAGTGGAGCTGAAACTGCTCCATGTCCACACCCAAGAACTTGGCGTTTACCGCAAACCTTCCCGCCTCATCTCCAGGAGTGATGTCAAAGATGACGTTCCTGAAGCTGTCAGGAAAAGGAGTCAGCACGGGACTCCTCTTTTCAGAGCCCTATCCCCACTCCCGCAGCCGCTCCTTGGGGCAGTGGTGGGTGCCACTGACAGCCCAGGCTTCCTGCGTCCCATTGCTGGCAGCCTGTTCTCTATCGTCTCCCAGTTTGACTTCTGCCTGTTTAATCTTTTTTCACTTGCCTGGCCCTACCAAGCTGGCCTCATCTCCAGGAAGCGTTCCCAGCATTCTTACCAGAGCTATAACATGTCTGCTGCTCTCCCGTCTGCCTGAAGATGCTCCATCTCCCCACCTTCTTTCAGCAAGCAACTTCCTCCTCCTTCCAACCCAGTGCCTGCTCAGAGCTTCATCCCAGCCTTGTCCCTCCCACGAGACAGAAAGGGTCTGACATTCTGCCCCCCAAAGACACATACTGAGAGACAGGGAGATCTTCAATTTCCAGCAAGACGCCCTTTTCCAGGAGCTGGGCGGCTGTGTAATGAAGACACGACTGCTTTTTCCCCTTCCCAGAACTCCTGCTTAAAAGAAAGAGATTTTGTCTGAAAAACTTTCAATACTGGCTGCCAGCTCTTGGTGGCTGGCAGGAAGATGCCAGGCCCTGAGGAGCCTCCCTGCTGTGGAAGGCAAGGGGGGCACGCAGTGCTGACCGGGGGTGATTCCTAGCCAGGGCCAGGGGATGACAGGCAGAGGTGCAGGTTCTGGTGAGGGCAGGGTTCACAACACCTACTTGGCTTTGGGGGCCAGGTGGTCAAGGCAGGCCTGGATGTACTGGCTGTAGTAGTCACCCTGCTCCTCATAGAAGGTGGTTTTTGTCTCGAGGCCCTTCAGTGTGGCCCGGAGTCTCAGTATCTCTGCCCTCCGCCGCTGCCGCTGCCTACGCTGGTTGCAGATGTCCTGCACGTGGGGACAGGAAGCATGTCAGCAGCCTTCCTGAGGCCTAGACCACTTCACTAGCTCACTGTGAAGATGGCTAAGGAAACAGAAAGGGCCTGGGGCAGGAGTGGCTTAGGGTAGAGTGTCGGCCAAGCACGTGTGTTCCATTCCCAGCACCAGGAAAAGGCAACCGTGAGAGCTGTTTTATCTAAGAGACAATCCAAAGAATGTGCAAGGGGACAAACTCAGCGCTCCTTTCCCGACTACCAGGGAGAAGTCTGCCTTTGGAAAGCCAGTACAGGGGCTCTACATGAGGTCACCTGTAGTCCTGGCCTAGGTTATCACCTTGGCTAGCTCATCCACCAGTCCCTGATAGCAGTCGCTGGCCCTGACCAACCCCAGGCCCTGTAGGCGGCGCAGGTTCCGCAGGACACATCGCTGCTTATCTGCCAGTGGCAGGAGGGAGTGTGCCATCATTGAGTGGTGCCGTCGAAGTGACTCCGGCTTCTGGGTGTCACGAGCCTGGCGCCAACACATCAGCCGATGATGGGCCTCTTCCTGGGAGGGGGCAGAGATGCTGAGGAGGTTCTGGGCCCTACTCTCCTACTTCAGATCAGGACAAACCCCAGAGCTTGGGACCCTGTGCATCTAGCTTCTGGGGTGGGGCGGGGAGTGGGGAGGTGGAGAACACACAGGCCATCACACACAGTGATTCCAAAGGACACACACAGGTCAAGGAGACACTGCTGCTGCCAGCCTCCCACCCTGTTGAGGCGCTCTATGGCATGAGGTTATTGGAGCTTGCCTAGCTGTTTTGGGATATGCCTGTGTGTGGCATTACCACCTTTACTCAGGGAACTCCTGGCGTTGTCTTATTCCAACAGGGAGCCCACCTGCCATCTTTTCCTGCCTCCAAACCCTTCTCCACCATTCCCCAGAGCAATTCCTTTATGTGGTTCTCGACAGACCGTCCCTCAGCACTCTCCTAATCCCAGCCCTGTGCAGGGAAGGAAGTGGGCTGCCTAGGCTGTCCCCTCAGCCTGTGGCCTCTGGGGGAGGAACAGGCAGTGCGAAGGGAGGGAAGAATTAAAGACTTAGCTGTGTGCTGCTGTCCTGGCTACTCACCTGTTCTCTGGGAGCTGACAAGGACAGAATCTCCTCGAGGGAATCCCCAGGGTGGAACTGGATGAGGTCAGCCAGCATCTGTTTGGTACTAAAGGGAAGAAGACAGGGTGAGGTTCAGGAGGGGTCTGGACGGGGTGGCCAAAGAGCTAAGGGTAAGTGGACCCTGCCCCAGGTCAGGGCTGCTAGGGATGCCCAGGATGAAGAATGAGCCAGTCCAGGGGAGGCGCTACCCCCTAGAACACCTTCCCTCAAACTGGCCTCCTTAGCCCAGGTATTCACCTCCTCCTGTAGGTCCCCATGACTGATTCTCCTCTGGGTAGCTTTCTGCTTGTGTTCCCAACTCTAAGACCTTTGCTGACAGAACAGGAGCCGCTCTGGCTGTCTCGCTGACAGTGTGTGAAGGGTGGAGCTGCCTTAGGGAGATGATGCCGCTAACTGCCCAGGTAACCAGCCCAGTGCTGTGTGGTCCTTCCTGATTGGCTTTTGCAGAAGTGTGAAGACTGAATTCCTGGCCTGGCCTGGTAAGATGGCTGTTGGTAAAGGCACTTGCTGTGCAGACGTGCTGATCTGAGTTCCATCCCCAGAACCCATGTGAAGATGGAAATCTTCTACAGAGCTGTCCTGATCTCCACACATGTGCCATGACATGTACTTCCCTCAATCATGCACACACACACACAACAATAAGTAAATTAGAGAAAGAAGTCTGAGCTTTTGTCTGACCATCATTAGGGCAGGCATGACAACCTGGTCCCTCCCACCTCCCACAGACTGTGACTTTGAGTTGTGGACTTTAGAGGAAGCTTCCACCTGAGCCCCCTGAAGCAGTCTGTACCCAAGGTGAAATGCAAACCTAAAAAGCATTTGGTCGAGCCAGGCATGGTGGCTCATGTCTGCAATCTCAGTTAAGATAGGAAGATTAACTGGAGTTTGAGGTGAGCCTGGGCTACAGAGACAATCTAGGCCACAACGGGAGATTCTGTCTCAAAAAGCAAAATAAACCAAAGAGTCTGGGCAGTAGTACAATCTGCAGACACCTTCGGCTCCAGGACCCCAGTCACCCCCACGCCTTCAGCTGTGACTCCAAGGAAAAGGCTGAGAGGTCGCCAAAGAAGGGCTGATTCTATTCTGAGCGAGGCAAATGTGACTCAGGCTTCAGTGAGAACTTTTAGAACAGGGGGTGAGAGGACAATAAGAAGTATGATGGCCTCTCTGAGTGCAACCACCGTCTAGGCAGCAGGCTACAGAGCCCCGGGAGAGCCCCCACACCTACCTCAGAAGTAGGCTTTGGTTGCTGGTGTGGTCAGCATCTGCCTCCAGCCCTTCAAACTTGTTGGTAAGTGTCAGGGACACTTCGAGCCTGCTCAGATCTACCTGCCCATCTGTGGCTGTGTTCTCACCTGAGATGTGGAGAGATGAGTGGAACAGGCACACGAAGATGGGGTTACAGCACCTTTCGGGGAGCCACCCCACCCCCACCGTCCCATGCCCTCAGCATCGACACCTACAGACGGGGTTACAGCACCTTTCGGGGAGCCACCCCCACTGTCCCATGCCCTCAGCCTCGACACCTACGAAAGGACTTGAGTCACTACCACTGGGCTTCTGTACGATCTCAACCTGGGTGCCAGCTGGGGCTTGCAGTGTGGAGGTCGTGGCATCCCACCAACACTGCCCTTCCGCTGCGTGGCACACTCCTCTTGTTCCTCTCATCCCAGAGCCCTAGAGCTAGACGTCTAGACGCAGTAGGACCCAAGAGGCTCTCCCCCACATTTCTTATATATGATTTCATTGGTCATCGTTACAGCTTGGCCTCCTGTAGCATCAATATCTGTACTGTCTGTCCATACAAGGCTGTGAGTCTATGTTCCTCAGAGTCATAGGGAAAACAGAGGAGTCCCTATGATGAGCTGCCTGCTGACAGCCATCCAAGAAGGCACACACCCATGAGGTCAGAGATAGAAGGTGGCTCCCCAAGGTCCTCCAGGAGCTGGTGCAGGGGGTCTTGGTGATCTGGAGCCAGTTGGTCTTGGTGTTCCAGCAAGAGCTGTGGATGGTAGAAGGAAAGAGGGTGCAGAGTTGAGCCAGGCCTGGCTCTGGGGTCAGGGATCTTCCCTCCGGGGCTGACCCCTCACCCTGTGCGTGCTGATCAGCTCCCCTACAGTGATGTACACCACAGGTTTGGCCACGGCCACCATATCTGAGTACTCATCTATGGCGAAGCGCTCCTCTGGCTCCGGCACCTGGCAGGCTCTGTGGATGAACTTCCTGTCCCAGAGAGAGCGTGTGTCAGAGTGGGGTGGGTCTGCTGGCAGTCTCAGCCCCGCCCTGCTTTCATCAGGGTGCCATCCAAACTAGTTTGATGGTCTCTGTCCCCTGGGAGGCCCCCATTCCCTGTGTCTCCGGGAGCTTCTTCCTCAGACTCTAGAGAGGAGTAGAATGTGAGCCGTGGGGAGTGGAAGAGGCCGGAGAGGGTGGAGGGAGGGACAGGGCGCCAGGACCCAAGACCTGAATTTGAGATGCATATCCTCCAGGTAGCCATTCAGGACTCGAAGGTGTTGGCTCTCCCCAGAGAAGGTCTTGCCGGCAGCAGCATGCTGTAGGAGCTGGGCCACAGCACCCAGTGCATGGCGCTGTGGGGCGGCCATTGTGCTGCCCGCTGCCATGGCCACAATGTCGAAGGCGTCAGGCGCTACCACAGCTGGGTTCAGGAAGCGGTAGTACAGGAGGTTCCCAACCACCTGAGTGCAGAGGAGAACCTTCTAGAAAGTCCTAGAAGCTACCCTGATAGTCACCGCTCCACATTCCACATGGTGAGCCAGACTCTGTTTACAGCATAGTTTGTCATCCTGCTTGTCTTGGGATCACTGGCCAAACTGGGCAAAGGAGAGTCTTGGAGGTGGCAGAGGAGACACAATACTTGCCTTATAGACTTCACTCTCTGTGGCACTGGGGAACTTCTTCTCCAGGGCTGTCTTCAGGACTTTGGCCATATACCGCATCCCATACCTGAGGAACAAATCAGGTGCGTGTGGCCCTTCGGATTCTGTCTCAGGACTCAGTATGAGCCTGGCTGTCTCTCTCCGTCTCAGGCACTCCAGGGTCCACACACATTCCCTCTACTTGCTGGTGCTCCCCGCTGGAGCCTGGCCCCTGAGCCTTTGTCCTTCCTCCTGTCTTGTGTCAATACCAGGAATAGGGCCCTGTTGGGCTCTGAATCTCTCCCCTCCTTATGCTCCTTGTTTCTGAGACAGGGTCTTGCAGTACATGCTGGCTTCAACCTCTGCCTTCCAAGTGCCTTCTGCTACAGCTCAAGAACTGTTTCTGGGGCCTCTCACTTCCCCACAGACCACCTCTGCTTACAGTGTATCTCACCTTCCTACAGAGGCAAGTTATTCTGCCTCTTGGGTACCTGACAGTCCAGGAGGCTCCGAGGCAGTCAACTTTGCCAGCTCCCAGAAGTCCTGAGTAGCGTGTCTGGGCTGGGGCAGGGCCTGCCTGCCTACCTGCTAAAAATCTACTCTCTGTCATGTCCTTCCTGTTGGCAGGGAAGGCTGGAGTGGGCACTCAGTCTCGCAGGGGTTTTGGGAAAGTAGCGGGGTTACTCCAGCGTGCTGAGCACCTCTGTCACTCCCTTGACGGGTTTGCTACTGCAAAGCTAGACTTGGCGAAAAGCTATTTCAGCTCCCAGCTCCAGCAGATTGATAACTCCTGTGTATTTCTCTTCTAGATGTCAGACGATCTTTCCTTATTCCCGGCTGTGAAGCCTCAGTCCTGCTCTGTAGTCTGGGGCTGTTTCCCCTTTGGCGCTCAACCACCCTCACGCTGAGAACCAAGGCCCATGGCTGGATGCTGGATCTAGATGACACATACCCATTCGTAATTTATTAAACAAATTCATTTGTTTTGAGACAGGGTTTCTCTGTGTAGTCTTAGCTGTCCTGGAACTCACTCTGTAGACCAGGCTGGCCTCAAACTCAGAGATCCCCCTGCCTCACCTCCCAAGCGCAGGGATTAAAGGCTATACCACCACCTGGTTTCACCAAATAGTTTTCAACAAAACTCTTATTGAAGGATTTTTGTTTGCCTGTTTGTTTTGTGACAGGGTTTCATGTAGCTCAGGCTGGACCCAAATTTAGAAGAATAAGGTTTGTTTGTAATTCTGACCACTCTGCCTCTACCTCCAAATTATTGGCCAGTTTCTAAGAAAGAAGAGAACTGGGGGCTGGAGAGATGGACCAGTAGTTAATAAGTGGCTGCTCTTCCAAAAAAATTCCCATCACCCACATGGCAGCTCACAACAACCTAATTCCAGGCTCAGGGGCTCTGTTGCTCTTCTCTGGCCTCTGAGGGCACTGGGCACAAACAGTGCACAGATACGCATGCATGCATGCAACACCATACACACTAAAGAAAAACCTTTAAAACAAAAGGGCCAAGCCAGGAGGTGGAGGCACACGCCTTTAATCCCAGCACTGGGGAAGCTGAAACTGGTGGATCTCTGTGAGTTTGAGGCCAGCTTGGATTACATAGCAAGTTCCGGGACAGCCAGGGCTATGTAGAGACCCTGACTTAAAAAATAAAAAAGAAAGAAAGAAAGAAAGAAAGAAAGAAAGAAAGAAAGGGAGGAAGGGAGGACTATAGTCATGAGGTACTTTAGTAGTTTGGAATATTACCCTTTTGTGACTTTGTGGGCCAAAGAGTCCCATCTTTTCTTTTTTTTTTTTTTTTTAAATATTTATTT
>NW_026068045.1:1241509-1257629 GCF_014885135.2 Alexandromys fortis | reverse complement strand
GGGGGCAGGAGGAGGACTGCAGCAGTGAGGATACACGGGGGAGGAGGCAGGAGGAGGAGAACTGCAGCAGTGAGGATACACAGGGGAGGAGGGGGAGGAGGAAGAGCGGAGGAGGAGGAGGACTGCAGCAGTGAGGATACACAGGGGGAGGAGGGGGAGGGGGCAGGAGGAGGACTGCAGCAGTGAGGATACACACAAGAGAGAGGACTCAGGAGTCACAGAGCAGCTGGAAAGAGCAGGGGAAATGTCAGACTCAAAAGCAGATACCAAGGTTCTACTAGCAAATCATCCTCGACAGCTTGGGGAACAGAGAAAGCCAGGGCTTAAATCTTCTGTAGGCCTGTGTCATCTCTGCTTTAAGTCCTTTGTATGTCACCTTCAAACACATGCAGGCTTCCCTACAGATCTGCCTAGGGACCCAATCAAAGCCTGAACCCCCCACCTGCTGGCTCACCTGCGCTGCCCAGTCTGGGCCTCCATCTGGTTGATCCAGTTCTTATAGATGTGGACAGGGTCTGTGTGGATGCTGACTGACCTGTCTTCCAGCACATCCTTGACAACCCTGCCCAGGATCTCCTGCAGAGCGCTCTGTCCCCGCCCATTGCGGTAGAACCTCACCACCAGCCTCACCACTGTTGGGTTGCCTGTTACCACATCCTGAGGCTGCTCCACCTTTGACCTGTGGTATAATAGGTTACTGGCCTCATATGTTGAGGACACAGCTGTGTTTCCCTTTCCAGAGTTTTGCCTGTTCAAGTCTACTCTGTACCCTCCCTAAGGGAGTCCGGCTGTCTGGTCACCCTGTTAGGTCAGCCCACATCCCCCCACCATCCCGCTCCAGCGCTGTCTCATATTCTTCCTATGAGTTGAAGAGAAGAATGTCTCTGACCCACCGTCTCCATCCCCACCCCTGCCCCTGCGTCAGGAGAACGTACCTGACCTCCTCCTGGAGTGCAGTCTTGAACAGCTGGAGCAGAAGGTAGGCCTCCCGGCGGTTGGAAGCATAGCTGTACAGACTGAAAACCACAGCCTCCATGAACTTGGTAGTTCTGTTCTGCGGCATCTGAAAGATCAGCTTGGCCAAATACATGGGCTGAGTCTGTGAACAACGGGAGGCAGAGGATAGATGGACTGAGTCTGTGAACAACGGGAGGCAGAGGAGATGCTCTTGGGGATTTGACGGTCAGATGGGTTACAAAGGTTTGTCCTGATGTGGAGAAAGTATCGCCTTCTTAGGGCACTGGCAATATTCCATACAAATGGGAAGAGCTAGGCTCTGTCTCCGGCATCAGGGCAGTAGGCAGGCCATGGAGAAAGCAAAGAGAACAAGCTCAGAAGGTGATGGAGACTTTTTGGCTTTTAAATTGTTTTGTTTTTTTCAGTGTTATGCGTGCAAGGGACGTGCTCTACCACCGCGCTGCACCTACGCAAGGCTTCTCCTCGGAGAGTCCCGCTCACCTGCAGCAAGTAGAAGAGGTGCTGGTAGGCTTCCAGCTTCTGCCGCTTCTCTCTGCTCAACGACTTTAATCCCTTCTGTTTGTCCAGGATCATCATGTCTGACAGCTGCTCCTTATTCTTCTTTGTCAGCTTCTTGCAGTGGGAGACTACGTCCTGGATGTGGGGGTAGGGGCAAACCCAACAGTCTGGACTGGTACCAACCATGAACACATGCGGTGCAGGCTCAGTGTCTGGAAGAACCAGGACTCGTGGGAGGAGAAAGCCCCACAACTGCTCCTGGCACCTCTGCTTTCACAGGGGAGTCTTCAGAGGGCTCGGGGCTGCCAGGCAGAGGGGCCGCGTCTGCCTGTGCTTTTGCTACCATTCTTTCTGACTAATGTATGGGTCTTGGGGTGGAGACACCACAGCAGCAGCATCAACCTGCTACTCCTCATCTGTAATTTATAGAGTTTTCATATCTGTCTCTGAGTTCTGCCAGGGGACATAGCAACTCCTGATTCCAGAGAGCTAAAGAGGAAACAGACTTCCAGGTTAGCGGATCACCTACAGCCCATGCACCAGAAGTCAGCAGTCAGCCACTCCCACCGTACCCATGGGGCTCTGTACCACACACGCCCAAGGGCAGACCTCAAGGGCAGAGGACACTGGCACAGGCCAGGTGCTAACCTGCACACATTCGGAAAGGACTAAATTACTAGTTGAAGAACGGTAAGGATTCCCTTCGGGAACAGCTGGACTGGGGGAGGGGTGACCCAGGGCCCGCTCACCTGCAGGGTGATCCGGTTCTTGACTAGCAGACCAATCTTGATGTCCATGAGGTTGAGGTCCTGCTCCAGCTGCTGATTAGACCGTATCTTCCTGACCACTTCTTCCTGGAGCTTCAGCAGCTCCGCCTCCGCTGAGAAGTCCTCCTGACTCTGGTTCAAGAGGTGAGCGAACTTGCGTACCACAGAGAGGGGCGGGTGGCGTGTGTGCACTGGCAAGATGGGCGACGTGGGTCAGGCAGGCATCGCAAAGCCTCATGGGCAGCAGCTGCCCCATGTCTACCCTGGGCTCTTGCCCCACACCTAGGAGTGAGCAGCTGCTCTCTGCCCTCATGCACCACACACATGGGCCTCTCCAGTGACTTCCCCACCAAACCAGGCCCCAGTGTTTTGTGATGCTCCCCGAAGGCACCCTTGTTTGAGGCCTTAGCCAAAGTTGCTTCAACATTGTAAATGAGACTGCGTGATTGTCCAGGTAGCCAGTGGTCTCTGTCATCTACTGCACATTTTGGAAGCTGCTTGATTGCACTTCCTGCCTACTCAAGTAATATTGTCTCCCTTCTCAGGCCTTTGATGGAGTTGAAGATTAGATGGTTGTAGTTACCTTCATCTTATGATCTAGCCAAGCCATTTCTAATACAAGACTTAGACTCCTTAGGATAAAATGATTATTAAAACATTTAGCTTATGCTCCTTGCTTAATATTGTTTATGCTGGTTGTAATTCTAATTTTTATACTTGGTATCTGTTCTTATTGTATATAGTGTTGTATTGGGTTTGGAACTCTCTTATTTAGATAAAAGGGGGAGGTGATGGAAAACCTCCTTCAGCCAATGGCCTTTAAGAGGCTGGACCAGGTTGGAGCGTGACTGAGGGGACCAAAAAGCTGCAGTCCTGCCCAGCTCCCTCTCTCTTCTCCTCGCAAGCCACACCTGGATGTCAGACCCCATCTCTAATTTCCTCGCTGTGATCTGTGAGTTCCCCCTTAATAAAGAAAACCTTAGAATACTCTAAGAATACTCCAAGTTAGCTTGGGATTATTTGACTTGGGTTCTGCGTCACCCAGCTGCTCCCCTTCCTGCTGGGCAGACCAGCTTCCTCATGCCCCTGACCTGTCAGCCACCACTTAGCCCTGCCAGCGTCATGTGTGGAGTGTCTGTAGTTACACTGGGGTACAGGTAGCTAAGGAGGTCAACTTTATAATGGAGAGGTCAGAAAAAAACAAAAACAGCCGGGCGGTGGTGGTACAAAGCCTTTAATCCCAGCACTTGGGAGGAAGAGGCAGGCAGATCTCTGTGAGTTTGAGGCCAGCCTGGTCTACAAGAGCTAGTTCCAGGATAGGCTCCAAAGCTACAGAGAAACCCTGTCTCAAAAAAACCCCAACAAAACAAACTCACCAAATAAACAAAACCCTCAAAGAAGCCTCTGGACTAAGCTTCACAGAAACAAAAGAATACACAGAATGCTCACTGAGAGAGGCAGGGTGTCTCATGGCCTTTTGCTGGTTTGGCTCTGCTCAGGCAGTATTGCTAGCAGTCCCAGCTAGCCCCAAACTCAGGATTCTCCTCTCTGCTTCCCAAGTGTTGACTTACAGGCAGGGGCCACCAGGCCTGAGTCTTTCTGTTTTATTTTCATTAAATTTTAGTGTATGGGTGTTTTGCCTGCATGTGTGTCTGTGCACTATACAGAGGCCAGAAGAAGGCATCAGGTCCCTTGGGACAGACAGTTGTGGGTTCTCTTGAAGGGCAGCCAGTTCTCTTAATC
Organism: Alexandromys fortis; assembly: GCF_014885135.2. Classification (NCBI taxonomy): domain Eukaryota; kingdom Metazoa; phylum Chordata; class Mammalia; order Rodentia; family Cricetidae; genus Alexandromys; species Alexandromys fortis. Next base: position 1,253,643 of record NW_026068045.1, on the reverse strand, counting down.
ATTAAGCCACTTCTCCAGCTCCAAATCTAAATGCTATGTCCATCTTATGGCTGAGCCTCCAAAGGCAGGGAGAGGGCAGGTAACTTGTTCTAGGTTACCCAGCTGGTAATGAATGAAACAGTCAGATCTGGAGGCTGAATGAGTCCAGGCCCCGTGGCTAGAGGGAATCTCATAAGGTATCTGGGCAGATGGCCGCTGTTAAGTACTGCATGGCCATGGCCGATGCTTTGAGGGGGCAAGCGGGAGGGTCTTGGGAAACAGACGTGGACCCCACTCCTACAGGAGGGCAAAGAAACGACCATATTGTGTGGGCCACCTGCTTTCTGGTGGGGAAGTGGAAAGGGCAGCAGCAGAGGCCAGGGAAGCCGAAAAGGCAGTGTGCCCGGAGTACCGCACAGGATGGCAAGTTTGCTTTGTGTAAATCTGACACAAGCCAGAGTCACCTGAGAAGGAGCCTCAACTGAGAAAATGCCTCTGTGGGTGTTTTCTTGATTAATGACTGATGTGGAAGCATCTGCTGTGCTCTGGTCCTAGGGTATATAGGAAACCAAGCTGAGCAAGTCAGGAGCAAGCCAGTAGCAGCTTTCCTCCATGGCGTCTGCTTCAGTTCCTGTCTCCAGGTTCCTGCCTCCAGTGGCATGGAAGAGTAAGTTGAGATAAGCCCTTTCCTCCCAAGCTGCCTTGGTGATGGTGTTTATGATAGCCATAGGAATCTAAGACAAGGTATGGGAGGTACAGGGAAACAAGGGGAGGAGTGCGATGGCTGGACCTCAGGCAATAGGAACCACAGAGATTAGCAAAAGAGTGACAAGAAGCAGAACTGCTCAGCTCCATGGAGCCATGGTCAGGACAATCTAGTCCAGTCAGCACCGAGGAGGATGACTGCAACCTCATGGACACCGAGATCAGCCAATGGAATTGACTCACACTCAGGGTTAGTAGATTGAAATGATTGCAGAAATGACGACGAGTGACGGCATCTCTGATAGGAAGGAATCCTCAACACAGAAGCCACCAAGCTAAGTAAGTGGCCAGTTCTGGGGGCTGAGGAAGGAGGAAGCATTGGGAGAACATTTTCCCCAGAACTGGAGGGAAGGAAGAAAGATAAAAGGCAGGCGGAGCAGGGACCTCAGGGTAACAGCAAAGGATTTAGATGGTGGTGAGGGAGAGCACCCATGCTGACGGCCAGAAGGAGGAGGACTGTGTCATGAGAAGCACAGAAAGGAAATGGCTTCCTGCTCCAGGAATCAAGAATGAACTCGAGATGGACCAATGCGCTAATTCCCAAGCAAGGCTGAGAGTCTGGACTTGCAGGACAAGGACGAGGCTGGAAACAGAACTGTACTGGAAAGTTCTTGCTGCACACACAGAAGGACCTGCATCATGGGAAAAGCCAGGCATGAAGGCACATGCCTGTAATCTCAGTCTGGGAGGTGGAGACAGGAGGATTCTGGGGGCTTTCTGGCCATCAGGCCCAGTCAATCAGTACGCTCCAGGTTCAGTGAGACCCTGTCTCAGAAAATAAAGTAGAGAGCAATAGAGAAAGATACCTGACATTAATCTCTGGTTTCCATGTGTGTGTGTGTATACGCATGCATACAAGCATGTGTGCACATACATACACATATGTACATGTATGTGTGCACATACACACCTCCTTAAGACTTTACATGTGTGCCCAACTATGAAAAGCAGAGGGCAGGAAACTAGTGATCCTCTACTTCTTTGTTCTTTCCCCAGCAGAAAAATTACGAGGCCTGTGTGTCTATACTAGAGGCCAGGAGGTGAGAGTTTGGACCAAGGAAAATGGCACAGCTGGGAGCTGGGAAGTGCCTACCACAGGGGGATGGATATGTTAGGCCTGCTCAAAAAGTACCTGGTAGAGGAGTCTTGCCTGGTACTGGAAGGAGGGAACGCTACACACCTCAGACAACTTGTGATGCCCTTGCCTGCTGTGCATCCCCAAGAGGGACACCTAGGCTTGTCTGGCTCTCGATCTCTATCTCCCCAGCATACCTAACATCCTGTAGTCATCACGGACCTTCCTGGCTCGGAAAAATGCTTGGATCTTCACGATGGAGTCAACCTGCCACGGGCACAAGAGAACAGGTGACTGACCGCCCTTCTGCTCCCTGGGCTCTCATCTAAGAGTAAAGGCAGGTATGATGGGGCAACACTCACATTCTTCTGGAAGTGTCGCAGACGCCTGAGGTACTGCCTCCGGGCTGCCCACATTCGCGCCCAGGCCTGGATCTGAGAGAAAAGACACTACCTTCAGAGTGTCAGTCTGAGACCCACGCTCAGACCCCAGCTAATGCAATCGGCTCCAGGGCCACGAGGAGGCAAGAGAATGAGAAGTGCTCTGAGGGTTGCTCAAGAGGAAGGAGCCACCCAGACCACCATAGTTACCTTGATGATAGCATCCATGTTGGCTTTAAAATATTGCAGCCGCTCCTGGTAAGTCTTTCGTTGTCTATAACCCCGCCAATGAGCCTGCCAAGCAGAAGAGGGAACCCTAGCAAACCTCCCTGGGCTCAAGAGGCCAGGGGGACAGCTTCACCCTGGGCTAAGATGCTGTGGTGGTTTGAATGAGAATATCTCCCATAGGCTCAAATCTCTGAATGTTCGGTTCCCAGCTGATGGACTGTTTAGAGGTGTGTTCTTGTTGGAGGTGTGCCTTTTGCGGTTTTAAAAACCTCACACTAGGTCTGGTCTCACTCTTTCCACCTTGCCTTATCAATCAGATATAAGTTCAAAGCCCACCTGCCCGCCTGCTCACCTGCCTGCCTGCCGCCATGCTTCTGGCCTGATGATCACAGATTAACCTTCTGAACTGTAAGCAAGCCCCTAGCTTAATGCTTTTCTTTTTTCTTTTTCTTATTTATTTATTTAGTACACACTGTTCTGCTGGCATTCCAGAAGAGGACACCGGATCTCATTACAGATGGTTGTGAGTCACCATGTGGTTGCTGGGACTTGAACTCAGGTCCTCTAGGAAGAGCAGCCAGTGCTCTTAACCTCTGAGCCATCTCTCTAGCCCCTGCCAAATGCTTTTCTAAGTTTCCCTAGTCATGGTATCTCTTCACAGCAATAGAACAGCAACTAAGAGAGAAAGTGTGGGGAAGAGAAATTGGCCCTATTCTCAAAGACCTGCCAGCTTTATGAGAAAGACTATGTACCCTGATACTTCCTCATAGAAACTCAAATAAAAGGCATGGACACCAGCTTTACCAGAGAATACACCATGCCCCCAGCCCCCGCTCACTAGAGAATGAACCATGTCCCCAGCCCCTGCTCACTAGAGAATGAACCATGTTCCCACACTGCCAGCCCTGACAAAATTCTTCTCTAAAAACATGCTTCCCGAGTTGGTAAGATGACTTAGTAGGAAAAGGTGCTTGTAGTTAGACCTGACATCCAGAGTTCAGTCCCCAGGATCCACATGGTGGAAAGAGAGAACCAACTCCTGTAACTTGTTCTCTGACCTCAGCGTATGTCATGACGTGTGCGTGTGCATGTGCGAGCGTGCATGTGCGAGCGTGCATGCTCACACACACTAAACATATAAATGTAAAATAAAACACAACCAAAACATGACTCCAATCTGGATTAGTCAGCGTTGAGAACTGTGATGGTCAGAGCTTTCAAGAGCAAGCTGAGTCTCAGGGCGTCTAGGCTGCCTCACTTCCCAAAGCCGAGGCACTGGGCTGCAATCAGAGGAGTCTGTGACCTGGGCACTCCATTACTGAATTATGGGGTCAATGTTGACACCAGCATCTAATGGGGTGTCACCAAGGGACCCCACCATACCTAGTGACGAAAGCAATTTCCTGCTAACGCCTCACATCCAAGGCATTAACCAAGTGTCTCTATGAAGGCAAAGAACGGTGCAAGGGCTTGAGTAGGGTGCCCGGGCCTTAACCAGAGGGCAGTTAACCAGAAGGCCAACTCCAGAGCCTGTGCCGTCAGTTACTCCTGCATGCTTAGCCATCTGCCAGTCCAGCTTCACGGTTCTCCCTTTGTGTCCCTCCTGTCACATCTGATGCCAGCCAAACTCCATGGCCATTCACTTGTGGGTTCCACACCCATCTCCCAGCCTTGCCCGGCACACTGGGGCGGGCTCTGAAGGTAAAGTCTGCAGAGGGGGTTACACTGCCAGCACCCCATGGCTCTCCACACCACACCTGACAAGGGAAGTCGCCCTTGTTTCTAGCTCATGGAGTGCTAGTGTCCTGCCCTGGTCACTTGCAGGTCAGCCTCAGAGACACCACAGGCCATGCATAGGACAGAACTGAATGGAATGCCCACTAGAGAGGACAACACAGCAGCTACCACAGCTCTGCTCCAGGGAAAGTGTTTGCATCTCACTTCAGTCTTCCTCTCTTCCCCAATGCTGACGATGATGCCAATAACCGGTACTTACTTCCTGCTCCCATTCTGCAAAACCTCTCTAGACATTGTCTTACTAAACCGCCCTTGCTACCTTGGAAAGTGGTACTGACATTTGCATTGGTGGGGGGGTAAACTGAGGCACAGAAAGAAAGGAAGAAAGAAAGAAAGGAAGGAAGGAAGAAAGAAAGAAAGAAAGAAAGAAAGAAAGAAAGAAAGAAAGAAAGGAAGAAAAGCGTAATTAAAAGGCTACATGGCTAACAGGTCCCGGAGTTGGGCTTCTAACCACACTAGTCTGTCTCAAGAGTCCACACCTTCCTTCACTATTGCTCAGAGTTCCAAGAATCATCCCAACCCCACCCAGGGAAAGGGAAGGGGGTGGACACCCTGTATCTCCAATCTTCTCAGGCACGGGGAAAAGCCAAAGCTGCCACCTGAATCTTAATGATGGCTGGAAGCAAGGTCCTGAGGAAGTGGGAACACTCAGCAAACTTCTGTCGGACAAGGAAGCCGCGGAGGCGAGCCTGAAGTTGGATGACAAAGCCAACATTGGCCTTCCAGAGCAGTTGGCGGTCATGGGCCGCGGAGACCTTGGTGATGACTGACTGTAGAGACAGAAGGCTTTGGGTGGGTAGGAGCCTCTCCCCATGCACAATCCCCCACCAAGGCAGGAACTCTGCCTACCTGAATCTCCTCCCAGGTTAGATGGGAGGTGTTGAGGTGGCATCTGGGAGGATGCTCCCAGGTCCCCTGGAAGGTCTGAAGATGGAAGTAGTAGGCACTGCCGTCCTTCATGTCGTGTCGAACCCAGAAGGCTGTGTCCCCTGAACAGAAACTCAAGTAAGCCAGGAGGGCTCAGAGGAGGAAAAGCAGCAGAGAAGCCTCGGCCAGGGCCACTACCAGGACGTCGCTTCTTTGACACTGCTCCTTCCAGGGCCTGCTGGTAGCTGTCAGCACAGTCAGGAACGATCCCTCGGAGAGCCACATTGGGGTTCCTCAACACTCGCTCCGTCTGGGCTGCCTTGCCCTCCTTGATGGCCTGATTGATGGCAGCCACACCAAGGGCTACTGATGGGCATCAGGAGAGAAAAGTCAATCCTCTGGAGTCCCTCCCACGAGCCCTGTCCTGTCCAGTGGGGCTGGATTCAGGAGACTGCACGTTAGAGACAAGGTGGCCGTTAGGGAAGGGCTCCTGTGGGATGGAAGTCCTAAACTCTTGGCATTTCCTATCCAGTTGTGTGCCAGGAAATCCACCCTGTGGTCAAAGCACCCTCCTGCACGAGTTCTGTCCTGCCCTCTCAGCTTGATGGTTTCAGTCTACTTGCCAGGAATCTAGACATATCTGGGATGAAGGGATCTTAACAGAAAATGCCCCCACTGGATTGGCCTGTGGTATATCTTCCTGATTAATGATCGATGTGGAAACCCACTGTGGATGTGTTACCTGTGGACAGGTGGTCTTGCGTGTATAAGAAAACAAACTGAATAAGCCACGAGGAGCAGGCCAGCAAGCAGCGCCCCCCATGCCCTCTGCTTTGGTTTCTGCCTCTAGGTTTCTATTTTGAATTCCTGCCCTGACTTCCTCCGATGATGAACTGGGATGTGGAGGACTAAGAATAAACCCCTTCCTCCCCAAGTTACTCTCGGTCAAGCGAAGATGCTTCCCATGGCTAATGTGAGACGGGGTGGGGCCCCACTCTGCCTTCCCAGTGCCTGGTTGTTTACTTCTCTGGGCTGTGTTTGTGTCCTCATTGGCTCTGGCCACTCCCTGGCGGATCTCCTCCAGCCACAGCACAGCCCCGGGATCTCCTGTCACCTGGCAGATTGGAAAAAAAAAAGATGAAAAAAACACAAAACCCCAAACTGGTATCTTCAGGCTCCCACAAGCCCAGCAGGGAACTAAAGTACACTGGGGGGGGGGGCGCTCTCTTCTCTCTGCCCTGAGGAGCCATGACCCCCGGGGGGGCCCCTTGGATGGCTATACACCTGATGAAACAGGAAAGGCTCTCTTGGCTCCCCCTCCCTGTCCTGTGGAATCATGACCCCTTTGCCCCCTAGGATGGCTGCCAGGATCAGGGATCTCCGCAGCTTTCATACCCCCAGTGTCCAGCACTTTCTGATAGCCACACCCAGGGACACTTACCCTGCAGCCCTTCCCATCCCCCTCGACCTCAGTTCACTGCCCTTAGCCCGATTCTGGTGCTGGCTGTGTCTCCTGGCTGCACATTTGCAGTCACCAAAAGGTGGCAGGAAGACTGCACACCGGGCAAGGAAGCCTGGGCTTGCCATGGCCAGCTCACTGCTCTCTTCTCCTTATCAGAAATGGACTCTTACAGAGTTTTTTATTGAGCACTATGTGTCGGGTGCCCACCTGCCTGCCTGTCTTTTTTTTCTTTTCTAAAAGGCTCTGTAGGCCAAGCCAACCTCAGACTTACTGCAGGTGTGAGCTATCCGGTATTGTTCCTAAGACTTATCTTATGAATTAGTTTTTTTCTTTTTCTTTCGGTTTTATTTATTTATTATGTATATATTCTGCTTGCATATCTGCCTGTAGGCCAGAAGAGGGCACCAGATCTCATTACGGATGGTTGTGAGCCCCCATATGGTTGCTGGGAATTGAACTCAGGACCTCAGGGTTCTCTGGAAGAGCAGCCAGCACTCTTAACCACTGAGCTACCTCTCCAGCCCTTCTTTTCTTTTTTAAGGCAGGGTTTCTCTGTAGCTTTGGAGCCTGTCTTGGAATTAGCTCTTGTAGACCAGGCTGGCCTCGAACTCACAGAGATCCGCCTGCCTCTGCCTCCCAAGAGCTGCGATTAGTTAGGTGTCTTCGTATGTATCTGTGTGGAGGTGTGTACATGTGAATGAATGCAAGTGCCCTGAAGAAGGTACTGGATCCCTTTATCTGGGGTTGTGAGCCCCTTGATGTGGGTGTTGGGAACTGAACTCAGACTCTGTCCAGGCTTCATGGATCAGAACTTGTGAGGCAGACCAAGCAATACCTGGCACACAGTGATAACTCAATGAATGCTGGCTAGTCCTGCCGTGGTACTCACTCAAGCTCAGCAACTGTGGGATAAGCTTGATGTTGTCACAGGTTTGCAGGGCCACGGCAGTGCAGGGAGGCTGGGTGACGCTGCACGGGAGCTGCAGGACGCAAGCTCATCCGGCTCGGGCCAGGTCTCAGCCTCATTCTGCTGCCACAAACCTCAGCGTGTCAGTTCAAATCCCTGCTCCACTCCTGCACCACGAGGTGCAAGGGCAGAGGATGTAGTACACACACCCCAGGGATACTCAGGTGGTCACTGGGGATCAGAGTGGGGAGTCCAGGCACCTTTTCCCACACCTTGTCATGACAATCAAATCCTGCCTGTGCCTCACCTGTTCAGAGTCTGTATCCACCAGGCTGGGCACCGCCCTGGCCAAGACTGAGCCTCTCGCTCTAGTGTCTAACCCAGCCATCTTTTCCTAGCCTTACCTTGGCTTTCTTCTTCTTGGCTGCCACGAGGAGGAGATGATACCGAAGTGCAACGTGAAGGCTTACATCTTCCAAGCCAGCCGCTGGAAGCAGCAGAGCAGACAGTGTCTTCTCAGGGTAGCCCTGATCCAGAGCCTCATTGATGAGGCTGATGGCGAGGACCTCTGAGGAAGACATCTGAGGATGAGCGGCAGCCCCAAACTCAAGACCACGGGAAAGGCTGTCTGAGGGGCACTCACGATCCGTCTCTTCCTGAACCTGCGCATTGACCTCGCACACAGTGGCCTGCAGGTCATTCCAACTCAGGAAGCCTCTGTCCGTCCCTCTTAGCTTTCGCACCTTCACCAGGGCATCAAAGTAACTAGCAGCAGAGAGGAGGAGCAGCAGCGTGAGCGGCGGTGCCGGTGCGAGCGGTGTGCGCACACAGCCGCGGCTGGTCTTTCCCAGGCCACCTCTTCTCCCCTTACAGACCGTTCCAAGCCCCCTGTGTGGCGCTCGGAGCTCAAGCTTCAGCCCTCTTCCCTCCGGACTCTCACCCCAGACCTCAGACACTCAAGCCTTTCATGACTTATCTGAACTCCACGTTCCCTCGGTCTGTCTTTGTGCCTCAGCCAGCCCCTTCTGGATAAACATCTGTTGGGTCATCTCCCACGCGTTCCCTCTGCCACCAAGTCCTGTCAATTCTGCTTTCAAAATACATTTGCATGCTGGCACCTTCTTCCCAGCCCTGCCGCCCTGCCCTGGCCCAGGCCCGGTGCCAGAGTCTCAGCACAGCCAGAAGGATCTTGGTAAAGCAGGTCAGAAGGATTCCTTCCTTGTTGAACACCCCAGAGCTTCCTTCCACGCTTGAGGACATGGGCTGCTCTGTTAGCCCATTCCATCTGGTCACTCTGGTTTCCTGGTAGTCTTTGTTTTTAGGTTTTTCTTGAACACTGGGATGTTAACCCCAGAGCCTCAGACATGCAAGTGTTCTACCCCTGAGCTCTTTCCAAGCTTGTCCTGACGTCCTGTGAGTGCACCTAGGACACTCTCCTGTCCTGAAGAGCGGCATGGGAAGAACTCAGGCTCCTTAGGTCCTTCTCCGCATGCCCCTCCTCGTCACGAGACTAAGAAAGCTGCCCCCCCCCCCCCGTCTCCTTTGGCTTGGCCCCATAGCTCTGTGCCCATCCAGTCATGACTCCTGCTTGTGTGCATGCTTGCCGAGAGCAGGGATCTGCTTTAGTCACTGTTTTCAACACCTAGAATGGCAGGCATCTGGCAGTGCATTTTCCCAAGCATTTGCTCCAAAGAAATAGAAAGGAAGCGGGATGACCATGTGCTCGCTCCCCACTGGGAAGAAACACAGGAGGGGCCAAGAATGGGAATCAGACAGGCTACCGTCCAGTCAGCCACACCCATGCCGCCCCTCACTTCTGGCCTGTGGCTAGAGCCTCCCCACTCACCGCTGAGCATTTTCTTCTTCTACCTGGGCCAGGCCAGTAGCAGGGTTCACCAGACTGGACCAGAAGGCACAGGTATCTCTCGTTTCCAGAGCACGGTTAATGAGAACCACAGCTGAGAGCATCTCCACAGCCACAAAGAGCTCCTCCTGGCCCAGCTCCTATAGAGGAGAGAGTTGAGAGGAGCTCTCCAACATCCATCTCCATCCCCAAGATCCATTCATGCTCAACATCTGGGCCACAACTGGGCCACATTCACCCACTGACCCTGCTCATGCTCAACACCTGGGATACATTCATTCACCAACATTCACACTTTATGTCTGGGGATGTTTGCTGTGAACACAATCATCATGAAGACCATACATGGTGTCATCTTATTCCATAACAAGCCAAATGAGGTAGGTACCATTAATAACCGCATTTCCCAGCCAAGCCCATAGCTAGCAATATGGGTTAAATGAAGCTGCCTGACTACAGAGCCCACACTCAACATGTAACTTCTAACTCCCGCAGTTGACATGGTGACTCTATGTGAGGCTCAGGCCTTGTTATCAGAAGGGCTGTAAGGACAGGAGTGAGGTAGGGCAGCCTCACGGTTACAGCATGTCCTGCCAGTCAGCTGGACAGACAGGTGTTCTACGTCTGCGACCCTCTCTTTACCTCTAAAGAGAACCAGCACCTACCTGGCAGGACTGCAGTCCGTGCTGAGCATGTGCACCGCCACTGGCTGCCATGATGCTCCTGGGAAGCAACCCTGCCCATCCTAATTTCTGGCCATTCTCCTAGCTGCTTGGGACCCCCAGGACTTACCCCCTGTTGCTGCTTCTGGAGCACAGCCAGCTCCTGCTGGTACACAGCAGAGGCAAAGGGGTACACTTGGGGCAGCTGGGCTTCAGGGCACATAAGCTCCTTCACGGTGTCAGAGGCCACTTCCCTCTGGATGGCTCTGTTGATTCTCCACACGGCCTGGAGCACTGCCGGGAAGGACAGCAAGAAATCATACAGGCTGAGAGTCCCTGTTATCTCAGCTGTCCTTACCAACCAGACTCTGCTGGGAAATGGCTTTGTAACACTTCTAGAAAGTCATTCTACTAGATTCAAAACGCATTCCTATATGTTCCAGAGGAAAGGCGGATGGGGTGCTTTAAAAGAGAGGTTCTGGTCAAACAGTGGTGGCTCACTCCTTTAATCTCAGCACTTGGGAGGCAGAGGCAGGCAGAGCTCTGTGAGTTTGAGGCCAGCTGGGTCTACTTAGTTGCCGGACAGCCAGGGCTACAGGGAAATCCTGTCTTAAAAAACAGATTGGGGGCGGGGCTGGAGAGATGGCTCAGAGGTTAAGAGCACTGTTTGCTCTTCCAGAGGTCCTGAGTTCAATTCCCAGCAACCACATGGTGGCTTACAGCCATCTATAATGAAACCTGGCGCCCCCTTCTGGCTTGCAGGCACACATGGAAGGAATGCTATACACATAATATAATAAATAAATAAATTAATTAAAAAAAAAAACAGACAGGGGGGTGGGTAGGGGGCTCTCTGAAAGGCAAAGGCAACGTGTTGGGCCCAGGAGTTGCATGGCTTAGAATGCAGCAGAACGTGGCTGTCACAGCAGCAGTGAGCACAAGATTGACAGCTGGCAGTGGCGCATAACTAAGATGAAGTAAGTCAACGGGCTCTGGGGACCAAACCTTAGTGACAGTGCAGAGAAATGTAGAGCCAGCTCCATTTACACTGCAGCGGGCGGAGGGGGCTAAAGGGGCCATGGCACACCAGTGTGGTTAGCTCACATGCTCTGGGGTCAGTAAGATGCCAAGAAGCACATAGCCTCTGGGGAGGGATAAGGACACCAGGAGACCGACAGTGCCCAGCTGCAGGGGCCAGGCTAGAAGCGGTCCCACCCCAGGGTGACGGCAGTGCTGAGAAGGAGAAAGCAAACGACTTCACAGAGAAGCCTTGGAGACAGCTCTGCAGACGTTTCTGCTTGGTGGAGAAAATGTCACTCAGAGGCCCAGAGGCCAGGGCCTGGGAAGGAAGCAAGGAGGAGCTCAGCTGCACCGGGTGAAGCGGGAGCTGAAAAGGCCTCAGCTGCCAGGTCAAGTTCAGGGGATGGAACCAAGTGTGGGATAAAGAATGAAAGAGCCGGGCTGGAGAGATGCTGCTCTTGCGAGGGGTGGTTTAGTTCCTAGCGCCCACACAGGGGTGCACACTCATCTAGAACCCAGTTCCAGGCCTCTACTTCTGACCTCCATGGGCAATGCATGCACATGGCACAAACATACATGGCAAATGCACAGACTTAAATATATAAAAACAAAATTAAATAAATCTTTTTTGTTGTTTGTTTTTCAAGACAGGATTTCTCTGTGTATCCCTGGCTGTTCTGGAACTTACTCTGTAGACCAGGCTGGCCTTCAACTCACAGAGGTCCACGTGCCTCTGCCTCCTGAGTGCTGGGATTAGAGGCATGCGCCACCACCACGCCATATAAATAAAAAAAAGAATGGGGGGGGGGACACTGGAGAGATGTCTCAGTGGTTAAGAGCACTGGCTGCTCTTTCAGAGGACCCAGGTTCAATTCCCAGCACCCATATGGCAGCTCACAACTGTCTCTAACTCCAGTTCTTGAGGATCTGACACACTCACCCATGCACATACAATAAAATTTAAAAAAATGTAAGAGGCAGTTGGGTGTGGGGCCTCACACCTGTAACAGCAGCACTCGGGGTGAGCACGGGTGTGTGTGTGTGAGAGACAACAGTGTCACATTGTGCCCCAGGCTAGCTTGAGCTGCACTGTAAGATCCTATCTCAGAAAACAACAACAAACCAAGA
>NW_026068045.1:1187012-1240973 GCF_014885135.2 Alexandromys fortis | reverse complement strand
TTTTTATTTTTTTTATTTTTTTTAGGTTTCCTTTATCATCTATGTAACATTATTGTGCCTGCAGGTTGTGTGTGTACCACGTGTCTCAAGCCTGCAGAGGTCAGAAAAGGCCTCAGATCTAGTTTGGATCCCCTGGAACTGGAGTGACAGATAATTGTGGGACACCATGCAGCTACTAAGAACTGAACCAGATCCTCTGCAAGAGCAACAAGGGCTCTTAACCACTGAGCCTTCTCTCCAGTCCTACATACAATGTTTTTTTTAAAGGACACTGAATTAGAAACTGTTTTCCTTACCTGAGAAATCACATTTCAGAAGCCAAAGAAATATAAACAGGCAGAAACAATATTATAGGCGAACTCCCCAGAAGGAGTCTAGTCCAAGCTGGCAGCAGATATCATTATCTTTCATTTGATGTGTCCCTCTGGGGGGTGCAGGGCAGAGGATATGGAGGGTAAAGACAGTAGTTTGCCTCATCCAGTCCATATATCAGAAAAGGGGCAAGATACACTACCAAGGGCCAGCAGCGCCCAAGCCCCTGGAGACAACTTACTGGCTTGCTCTCGATCACCCTTCTCGTTAGCCGCAGCCACCCCGGCCTGGATCTCCTCCTTTTCTAGAAGCCTCACCAGGCCCAGCTCCTGCAAGAGGGCAGAGGTGCAGTGGAAGAGCCGCCAGGCCATGGATGTGCACGAGGGGCTGCCAGGACTCAGTCCTGCCCTCCCTTCAGGTAAAAGGGCCTGGCCTACCCATCTCTAGTACTCTGTCTTACCATTGTTTTCAGCCCAGCATACATCTAACAACAGACTAGGTGAAAGTATAAATAACATCAAACAGAAAGTCAACACATTAAGGGCTGGAGAGATGGCTCCCTGGTTAAAGAGGACTGGAGTTTGGATCTCCAGAACCCATGCAAGTCTTGTCTATAATTCCAGCCTTAGATGCAGAGATGGGCTGGTCAAGTTGGTTAGTGAGACTGGCCATATTGGTGAGCTCTGGGCTCAATTAAGAGAGTCTGCCTCAGTGAATAAGGTGGAGGAGGAGTGGTTTCAGATGATTCTCGGCATCAGCTTTGGGCCTCTTATGCACATCCTCACACACTTCGCAAGCTCACACATTGGCCCTCCCCGACGTGAACACACATACAGACATACACTCATACCAGAGACACATACACATGAAAAATGTGGGAGGGGTCAAAGCATTGCAAAGAAAGTTAATAAGTAAGACCCCAAGTCAGCAACGAGAAGCAGGCCTGGTCCTTCCCTCTCAGTCCGAGGGACTCTAAGCAGACCAGACAGTCTGGTCCACTGTGCTTTGGAGGATGAGTCAACCATTTAAAGAAGGAGTCCGTGATGATATGCACACGAGGCCATTTCCCACCCTATAGGCAGAGCCTGACCTGTGACTTCTGCTCTCTGTCTGAACTCAGCTGTTCCAGGTACCAGTCAGCCAAATCTCTTCTCACCCCTTGCAGGGACAGGACAGGGTCTTGAAGGGCCTCGAGCAAGGCCCCGGGGCTCTGTCTCTCTAGAGCATCGTCAACAACTTCCAGAGCCCCTTGGACTGAAAAACAGCACAGGTCCAGGTATGTGAAGCCCTCTTCTTACCAGCCCAGCCAGACCTGGGAATCTGCCTCCTTTCTGCCTCCCAAAAGTTACCTCTCTCCTTGACCTGACACGGTGAGCTCATGAGGTCCAGCCTACATCTTCCTCTTGGTCATCATAGCTCCCAGCCCCCATCTCACTGTTCCAGACCCCGAGAATACCCTGATCCTAGCAGACAAATGTCCCCTTGTTGTGAGCCTTCAGGTTGCCCCTCTGTCCACCATCTTCCCTATCCCATCAATCCTCACACTGTCTTCTTTTCTTTCTTCCTGTTTCCTTTCCTTTTATTTTATTTTATTTTGAGAAGCCCTTGAGTGTTTCATCTTCCTGCCTGCTGGAATCACAGGTGTGTGGTACTCCCAGCTACACTTCCCTCCTGAAGGACCCTAATCCAAATATCCACCCCCAGCATGGGGAGCTGAAAGACCTGTCCATTTGCCTGTTTTTGTAATTTTCCATTCCCACAGGAGTTCCCTGATATGAACCTCTTTGTTGTGGCCAGAGGAGAGGGTGTATATTCCCTGGCCCGTGATCTTTCCCTAGGGCAGGATGTGGCTCACATAAGGCTATGGAGCTTATTAAATCAGCCATCTCCAAGTGTTTTTGTTTTTGTTTTTTTTTTGAGACAGGGTTTCTCTATAGCTTTTGGAGCCTTTCCTAAACTAGCTCTTGTAGACCAGGCTGGCCTCGAACTCACAGAGATTTGCCTGCCTCTCATCTCAAAGTTTTCCAGGTTCTCCCAGTCATCTCTTACCATTGGCAAGGTTGATGTGGCCCTGGATCTCTGCCTGGGTGAGGCAGGACTCATAGATGTCCTGTTCCTGACCATCATCCTGCAAAAGCAAGATGTAGAAAGAGACGTGGAGACAGTTTGGTCGTCCCCCCACCTGTCACACACACTTCTGTAGTAGACCAATGGCCAGGCCCAAGGACCTTAGGGTTTTGAGGAGCACATGGGTCTCACCCTGGCAATAAGAGCTAAGCCAACCAGCCTGTGGGCTCCCCCGTCTAATCTCAGCTCAGGCTTCATGCCAGAGCCACTTCAGCCATCTAGACTCTTCCCAGGCTTCTTGTTCAATAGACATCACTTCATTTCCTCTTCTACTTCTCTAAACTCACAGGAAGATCTTTGGAACTCAAGACAGGACAGACTGCCGTCCTAGTTCCACTGGAGACTCCCAGGTCTCTCAACTTGGCAGCTCCTATATCCCAAATGTATATCCTTACATGGTTCCTGGCATTGGCAGCCTTCTCCACCTTGGCTAGGGCCAGCAGCTCTTGGTAGACAGCTGCCAAAGGTTCCCGAATATTCTCCAGAAGAGCATTTGGATTCTTCAAGGCAGCCAGAGTGTCCTCCACCATCCCTCGCTCCACTGCGTCATTGATGGCAAGAACAGCTGCATGGACTTGGAGGGAAAGAGAACAAGGTCAAGAAGCCAGAAAGGGCCCAGGGCAGCTAAGGCCCAGCCAGTGCCCAGCCAGAGCATAGCCAGTGCCCAGCCAGAGCATAGCCAGGGCCCAGCCAGGGCCCAGCTAGGGCCCAGCCAGGGCCCAGCCAGGGCACATCCAAGGGCTGTGAGGCTTGTTGTCATCCCATCCCACACCCGTTCCCCACCCTGACCCCGACCCATGACCCCAGGTCCTACTTTAGGGCAAAGCCCTACCTGCAGCCTCATCGGCTGAAAACTCATTAGCTAGGATGCCCCCGATCTTGCTGAAGGCTGGTAACTGGAGGCCATATTTGGCCAGTTCAGAGGCAATGTTGCTGAGTTCCTCGGCTGCAATAGTATCAGAGGTGTTCTTCATTAGGCTCAGAACCCCACGTCCTTGCTTAGTCTATGGCTAAGAGGAAGGAGCTGGCTCACCTGTGAATTCCACTTTCCCATACAGGTCATGGATCTGAGGGGCCAATCCCAGCCGGAAGAGGAAGAGACTGGGAAGAATGGAAGACATTAGATCATGCTGGGATCTACTGATTGTCGCGCCATGTCCACGACAGGTGTGTGAAATTACATGAAGACCAGCGGTGAAGAGAACTTAGCATTTGCCCTCAAGTCACTCAAGCACCCAGGAATGAGCAGCCAAGACAAGAGAAGAAACAAGACGCCATAGGAGTTTGTAACTGTGATGGCTCCACAGAGAACACACTGCATGGGACCCGAGATAGCTGCGGAGGCCAGGAATGGAGGCTTGCACGTGATACTCTTGATGGTCCTGGTTCTGATTCATTCATATCCCAGTCACAAACTAAGGACTTGATCCTGCTGTGCCTTCATTTACAAGGCTCACACACAAACACATGACCGTAAACACCCACGCAGACCTGAAATCTCACCCACCCCACTTGGCTGATTTGGCTGCCCTCCCTTTCTATTCTATTGACTGATTCATCTATTAATTGATCTACCCAGAGCACTGGTTCCCAATCCGTGTGTTGTGACCCCTTTTCACGGGGGTCACCTAAGATGAACAAAAACCACAGATACACAGTAGCAAAATTACAGTTATAAAGTAGCAACAAAATAATTTTATGGTCAGGGGTCACCACGACATGAGGAACTGTATTAAAGGGCCACAGCATCAGGAAGACTGAGAAGCACTGCCCTGGAGGAACCTGGCTGTACAGTCGGGGGCCTCACCTGAGAGCATGAATGCAGTAGATCACCCGAGGCATATTCTTTTTGTCATAGATGTCTGTGGTCTCTGGGAGGAAGATCTAGAGGAGAAACCAGACAGTTGCTGCACATCGGGAAGGACAGCACAGAGGAGGGCAGTGCAGTAAGGCTTCCAAGCTGGCGTGAGAGGGGAGGCTCAGGCTGAGCAACGCATCTCTCTCCAATCAGAGCTGTAAGCACCAACAGCCCTGGCTTCTAAGTCATTTCTATAACCATTCCCATTCAGTCCAATGTAAAAAAGACTTACTAAGCCAAGGCACAGCCAGTCCCACAGTCACAGAGTGTCCAGGGTTAGCTGACCACTAGATGAGCCCTCAGGGGCTACAGGATGCAGGCTGTAGTCTCCAGGAAAAACAGGCCCCGGACACTCAGCCTCCATGAGCCTGGTCCTTGACCCGAGATTTCCAGCACATACATGAAGTGCTGAGGAGTTGACCATGCTCCCAGGGAGGGCCCAATGAGGCATGCATTGCCAAGGCCCATAGAGGCCTTTGAACTGTAGAAGCCCCTTTAAGAACTGAAACCTGAGCTCAGAACACCCTACACCTCATTCAGCTTAACAAGGGCCCAAAGCCAGAGAGGTCCCAGTCACTCCAACACAACATATCCCTCCATTGCTTGTCTCCCACCAAAATGCCTGTCTCTTTTGCTTTTTTTTTAAATTTAGATTTATTTCCTTTATGTGCACAGGTGTTTTGCCCACATGTATTTATGTGCACCGCATGCCTGCCTGGCACCTGCAGAGATCAGGCGGGGAATAGTGGAACTGGGGTGCACATTGAACCTGGATCCTCTGCAAGTACAGTAAGAGCACTTAATCTTTAAGTCACCTCTCTAGTCCTTCTTCTACTCTTTTTGAAATGAGGTCTCACTGTGTAACCCAAGCTACCATCAAATCTGAACAACCCAGGCCCTGCCTGGAAACTCCTCATCCCCCTGCTTTACCCTCCCTATTTTGGAAGATGCACCAGGAAGCTCAGCTTTTCGCCTTTTGTTTTTGTGTGTTTGTTTGAGACAGTGGTTCCCTGTATAACAGCTTTTTTTCTGTAGAACTGAGAGGAGTCCAGGGTGTCACATGCTGACCAAGGCTCTACCACTGAGCTATGTCCCAGTCCTAAACTGTCTTTTTCTTTTCCTATTAAGTTCTTTTTTAATTGTGTGTATGGGTGTTTTGCCTGCATGTATGTTTGTGTATCACATGTGGCCTGGTTCCCACAGAGAGCAGAAGACAGCATGGGATCTCTGACTGGAATTACAGATGGTTGTAAACCACTGTGTGAGGACTGGGAATCAAAGCCGAGTTCTGGAAGAGCATCCAGTGCTCTCAACCATTGAGCTATCTCTTTAGCTCCTTTTTCTTTCTTTTAATTATTTTTTATTTATGTATGTGTGTGTGCTTGCCTGTATGGGCACCATCTGTATGCAGGTGTCCACTGAGACCAAAAGAGGGCAGTAGACACCCTGGAACTGGAGTTACAGTCCACTGTGAGCCTCCTGATGTAGGGGCTGGGAATTCAGTCTGAACCCTCTGCAAGAGCAGTTGTACTCTTAACACTTCTTTCCCCCCTCTTTCTTCCTTCCTTTCTTATCGTTTTTTTGGAGACTTGGTCTCCCTATGTAGCCCTGGCTGGACAGGAGCTCACTAGGTAGACCAGACTGGCTTTGAGTTCACAAAGATCTCCCTGTTTCTGCCTCCCAAGTGCTAGGATTAAAGGCCTGTGCCACTAGGACAAGCCTTTCTCTTTTTGTTGAAAAGGGTTCACTATATAATGCAGGCTGGCCTCAATCTCACCACCTCAGCTTCTTCCTAGGTGCTGGGATTACAGATCTGCACCACCACAAACACCAAAATGTCTTCGCTGCTCTTTCCACCCACATGTGTGCGTGCGTGCGTGTAGGTGGGTGTCAAAACCCATCGTGTGGCACGTGGGGACTGAACTCAGGCTGTTGGGTTTAGCAGCAAGCCTCCTTTACCCGCTGAGTTCTCATCTTTTGTCAGGACAGGGTCTCTCTGTGTAGCCCTGGCTGTCCTGGAACTCACTCTGTGCTGCAGGAGTGCCTTCCGCTCCTTCAGCCAATAGCTGTCGAAATACCAGCCCACTGCGGTGTGGTCTATTTATCTTTAAAAAAGAGCGGTAAGCCTTGGCCTGCTCTCTTGGTTCCGGCGTTGGTCCTGCTCGGGCGACTAGGCTCCTTTCCTGACAGTTGGTGTTTCGTGAGTTTTACCCCCCTAAATAAATATCCCTTTAAATCATAACTGGTGTGGGATTGATTTGCGCATAAACTCTGTAGACCAGGCTGGACTCAAACTCACAGAGATCCGCCTGCCTCTGCTTCCTGAGTGCTGGGATTAAAGGCGTGCGCCATCATTGCCCAGTTCACCTAATTTTTATAGTTACCTTCACCAGGGAAGGAACACAGAGAAGGGCCGATACACTGCAGAATCCTGCCTAGCCTCAATTTGTATGTTTTACAAAGAGAATTTATATAGGCCCTGCAATTCTCTTACCAACATTACAGGTGGGAATTACCACACCTACTTTATAGGTGAGAGACAAATTGGGGTTCACAGCGGGAAAGGACATGGAGCATAAATACCGTAGGGTCTTGGGCCTAAGGCTCTAGATGTGTCAGGTTCTTGCTTCACTCTGAAATTCTGGTGGGAAAATGTCTGGCTCACATGAGCCCATCCACACTACACAGACGTTCACTCCATGACAGAAGTGACACTCCTCAGCCCAGGAGCCACAGGGAGGGAAGGCACAGAGCCCAAGAACTGTTCTCTTAGAGCAGACAGATAGGCATCTTGGCACCCCATTTTACCGAAGGCAGACCGATGTGGGCTACTGCAGAAAGCCAAAAGTTGATGTTGTCTGTGTGGCGGAAATGCAAGCCAGTTGCCTGAAAGGGAGAAAAGAGAGAATGGTTCTACAGTTCTCAGGGTTCCCTATGAGTGGAGCCCAGATGCCATCTTAAAGATTCATGGGTGAAGGGTAGACAGAGCTAAAGGACCCCACCCTGTGTATCCCCTGCCCCATGGAACAGAGAAACAGCTGAAAGCACCAGGACTGGGTGAGCCAGCTGAATAACGGGAAGGCTGGCACAGGGAGGGCAGTGCCGTAAGGCTTCCAAGCTGGCACAGGACACACGCATCTTAAGGCCCATGCAGCAGTACCCTCCCTGTCAGCAGAGCACCCGCCTGGCAGAGACACTAGGGAATTCTACAACTGTACTGCTTTCTAGCCGCGAAAGTGATCACGTATGGAATTTTAAGTTACGTGGTCACCATGCCCTCACGGCTGTGAGAAGGGGCATCTTAGGAGGGAGATGGCAGGGGATTCGTTGCGCTGTGCCCACCTGGTACCGCAGCTGTTCCACGTCATAGATCTTCTTCAGGGGGACCACAGAGGGGGCAAAGCAGTGGCCCAGCTTGGCCAGCAGCACTCCATTGCGGAGGCTTTCCTCCAACTCTACCGGAGAAGGAAGCTCCTCTTTCAAGCACACCTCCATCCAGCTGGGAGCAGAGAGCCTGCTTAGGACCCACCCATCCCTCAAGTGACTCGACACACTATTCCTCCCTACCTAAAATCCCCCTCTCTTCCTATGGCCTCACAGTTCCCAACTTTCCCCAAGCTGCTAGATGCCTAACCAAGTCAACCCTTTCCTATTCACCCTGGAAAGACTCCCCGAGTCTCCATACCTGCCTCCCTTCAGGGAGGTTCAACCAGACTGTAATGTAAGGTAAACCCTCACTCTGTCTGGCTACATACCTGACTCAAACCAAATGGAACCTGCCACTTCTCTCATCTGCATGACTCTGAAAACTTAAACACAGAAAGCTCGTGTCTGATGGAATGCTCTGCACAGTTCACGATTCAGTTCTGATGATAAAAGGGGTATTGGGGGCTCTGTGGGTTGATAGAAGAGGAACAGCGCAAGGGACAGAAAAGCTGTACCTCTTAGGATTGGACGCCACTTTCCAACCCATCTCCCTCACTTCGGCTCTGAAACCCAACCGCATTCTGCAAAACGAGGCCAACTCAGCGGACAGCTGCCAGACTCTCCAGATACTGAGGTCTACAGATATGTTCCCAAAGAGAGTCAAGTATACCTTGCTCCACACTCTCTCCCTGCTGGACACCAGATTTCTTTCTTTCTTTCTTTCTTTCTTTCTTTCTTTCTTTCTTTCTTTCTTTCTTTCTTTCTTTCTTTCTTTCTTTCTTTCTTTCTCAAGATAGCATTTCTCTGTGTAGCCCTAGCTGTCCAGGAACTCCCTCAGTAGACCAGACTGACCTTGAACTCAGAGACCAACCCACCTGCTCCTGTGGCTGGAGTGTTGGGATTAAAGGTGTGACCACCACACCCAGAGGACACCTGCTTTCTCATCTGCTCTACCTCACCTTCTTTTTGGTTTTTTTTGTTTTTTTTTTTTTGTTTTTTTTTTTTTTTTTTTTTTTCGAGACAGGGTTTCTCTGTGGTTTTGGAGCCTGTCCTGGAACTAGCTCTTGTAGACCAGGCTGGTCTCGAACTCACAGAGATCCGCCTGCCTCTGCCTCCCGAGTGCTGGGATTAAAGGCGTGCGCCACCACCGCCCGGCTCTCACCTTCTTTTTGGAAAACAGTAAAATAGACTATTTTAGAAAGAAAAGAATAGGAAGAAAAGAGGGACGGCTCAGTGGGTAAGAGCACTGGCTGCTCTTCCAGAGGACCTGGGTCTGATTCTAGCAACCATATGGTGGCTCACAACCATCTGTAACTCTAGTTCCAAGGGATCTGATACCCTCTTCTGGTCTCCAAGGGCACCAGGCATGCATGTGGTACACAGACCTACATTCAGATAAAACGCCCATACACATTCATTTAAATTAAATTTTTAAAAAAAAAAAATTTAATGGGTGATGGTGGCGCAAGCCTTCAATCCCAGCACTTGGTAGGCAAGGGCGGGAGGATCTCTGTGAATTCAAGGCCAGCCTAATCTACAAAGCAAATTTCAGGACAGCCAGGACTCTTACTCAGAGAAATCTTGTCTCAAAAGAACAAGACAAAATAATAATAATAAATAAAAATAAATTTTAAAAATTTTGAAAGGAAAGAAAAGGGGCCTGGGGAAATGACTCAGCAGAGCTGAGTGTTTGCTGCACAGGCATAGGGGCCTGAGCTCAAATCCCCTGCACCTACATAAAACCCTTGGCATGGATGCCAGCACTTGTAACCCCAATACTATACTATACGGGAAGCAGGAAGATGGCTGGGGTATGCTGGCCACTAGCTCCAGCTTGTCTTAAGGAGTGACACACCAGGACATTTGGCACCCTCTTCTGCAGTCCATACAAACGGAGACAACACCAAACACAGACACACACGCACTATGTATTTGCCAGGCCTCTCTTGGGTAACCGAACAACCCTCTGATGATGAAGGAAGTCCGTTCTGTGCTTTGTGTGGTCTGTAAGTGTCTGCAGGGATGGATAACGCACATCTCACACACAGGCAGAGGCGGCATCCTGCCCTTCCCCACCCTGGAGACAGGGTCTCTCACTGAACCTGGAGCTGACTGTTCTGACTAAGCTGCCAGGCCAGTGAGCTCCTGGGATCCACCCACCTCCAATCCTTCATTTCTGAGACCAAGACATGCATAGCTATGCCTGGTTTTTTACATGAGTGCCGGGTCCTCAAGCTTGCATAGCAAGTACTCTTACCTACTGAGCCGTCTCCCCAGCTTGGGAAATCCTTTAAGAAAGAATTTCAGCAACTAATTAATGAAGAAGACATGATAGCATTGGAAAAAAGTCATTTTTTCCATAAAGTCCTGGGTTCTCTCTAGCACCAGGGGACAAAACAAACAAAGAACCAGCAGTCACCCAGCATACCCAATAGTGGGTTCCAGTGAGGACCAGCAAGTCATACGGTGAAAGCTAATGGGAAATCGTGGGCTCGAGATCAGCATCACGTGGACTCCCACGTCAGACACGGCACTGCTAGAGGCCCTGGTACCGTGTGATGCACATGCCACCACCAAGTCTGCCATCGAACCCAAAACCAGTCAGATCTTTGAGAGCCAACATCCATTTATAGGAAATATGGGCTTTGGAGCTGAACGACGTAAGAAGCAAATGAAGCCAGAAGGTCAGAAAAAGAGATCCAGTTTCTTGAAAAGGTCAGGGACATAAGAAATAAACAAGGAGAAGTGCTCCTGTTGGTGCAGGCCGAAGAGGCAGTGTTGCGTGCAAACATTTTAGAGTCTTCTTTTTGGGTGGGGGTGGTGGTTTTGAGACAGGGTTTCTCTGTGTAGCCCAGGTTATGGTGGAACTCACTCGGCAGACCAGGCTGGCCTCGAACTCAGAGATACACCTGCCTCTGCTTCCCAAGTGCTGAGATTAAAGGCGTGCGCCACCACCGCCCAGTTTAGATTTTTTTAGACAATGCGTAAAACTGGAAAATGGCCTGGTTTCTGATTTCCCAAGGACTCACAGGTAATTTGGTTTGGCATTGACAGCGTGGTAAGCAAAGACTGCAGAGTTATATATTGTTGAAGGATATGGGGGAAGAACGTAATGGCTGGGGTTGGCCTTAAGACAGAAAATGCTATTTTTCATTTCTGTCTTGTATTGAGACAGGGTTTCATGAAGTCCAGACTGGCCTCGGACTTGCTATACAGTAGAGGCTGACTTTGAATTCTGTGTGTGTGAGGGGGTACCTGTTCATATGGGTACACATGTGCAAGTGTGTGCATATGCATACAGAGGCCAGAGGTTGACATAAGGCGCCGTCCTTGATTACTTCCCATCCTGTGTTTTTGAGGCAGGGTCTCTCACTTTCCCTGCGGAACCTAGAGCTCACTAATTGGCGAGGGTGGCCAGTCAGTTAACTGCACGGATCTGCCTGCCTGTGTCTCCCCAGCACTGGTTACAGGCACATGCTGCCACGTATGACTTTTTAACGTGTCTGAATTCAGGTCTTCATGCTCGCACTAAGTGACCTTCTCCCTTATTGCTGGCCTTGAACTTCTTGTTCTCTTCCATCCTAAGCACTGAGATTATAGGTATGCATGCTTGGCATGACAAAACTATTTTAACTTGCCCCTTCCCACACCACAGCCCCTTGTCTGTCTGCATTTGCTCTGGAGATAATGCCTGGATATGAGAGGTAGGAAAGGTGGACCAATAGGAGCCCATCTTCCTGGACCCTGCTTACCGCTTGGCTTCCTCCAGTCGGCACAGGTACTGATAAGCAACATTCTGCCGCCTCTGCTCATCCATCTCCTCAGCTGTGAGGCGTTCATCTGAAGCATGAGGAGACATGGTCAGGGAACACAGCCTTAGAGAAGGATCTCAGCACCCACACCGGGCAGCTCATAAGTACCAACCAGTAACCAGCCAGCTTCAGAGGAACCGATGCCCTTCTCTGCCATCTGTGGACGCCCATATGCACAAGATACACACACACACATACATGCACATAAATGAAAATAAAATAAATCTTAAGAAACAAGAACAAAAAAGACAGGAAGCTCAACTCTGAAGCTGCTTTTGAACATACTCCCTAGGCAGCCCCTTCTGGGCACAGAACACTCTCCATACCCAGTTCTTTTTCCCAGAGCACCCATCAACTGGGAGCATCCTTCTCCACCCAACATTTCCTTCTTTCCTCTGCAATCATCTTCCCGTCTTTCTCTTCTTTCCTGAGTCTGCCTCAAGAAGGCCCTTCAGTGCCACCAGCGGTTATCCAGAGGCTCCCGCATCTGGGAGGTTAGCTTCGTCCTCCCCTTCGTTGTGGGCTGACTTCTCCATTGCTGCCGCAGGTGCACCCTGGATGCCTGGCTGACGCTGACTAAGCAGTCATTCATCCACTCAATACCTTCTGCTGGGCCCTGGGCTAATGAATCCCTAATCTTAAAAAAAATACAAGCCCAGTGTGGTGCATACCTTTAATCCCAGCTCTGGGGAGACAGAAGTAGACGGATCTCTGAGTTCAAGGCCAGCCTAGTCTACAGAGTCAGTTACAGGATGGTTAAGGCTACACAGTGAGACCCTGTCTTAAAAAAGAAAAGAACAGGAATATAAAGATGGGTGCTGGAGAGATACTCTGCAGTGAAGACCACTGACAGCTCTTGCAAAGGATCTGCGCTCAATTCTCAACACCTATGTAGTAGCTCACAACTGTCTGTAACTCCAGTTCCAGGGGTCTGATGCCCTCTTCTGGCCTTCACTGGCCCTAGGCATCCAGCAATGTAAAAGACAGTGAATAAGATCTCAGGTTAGCAGAGGAAGCCAACTATTCTATCTGAGCGTTGTAGAATAAATAGCAAGCAGGTTAAAGCAGGACAGGTGGCCCAACAGAGGGATCCACCCTATATGATTAAGATTAAATAGAAGGACAAAGAGAATTTTAAAAGATCACAAGGTAACATTACTATCTTTTTTTGGGGGTGGGGGACAGGGTTTCTCTGTTTAACAGTCCTAGCTGTCCTGGAACTAGCTCTGTAGACCAGGCTGGCCTCGAACTCACAGAGATCCACCTGCCCCTGCCTCCGGAGTGCTGGGATTAAAGGCGTATGCCGCCACCACCCGGCACTATTCTTTTACCCCCTTTGAGGAGGAAAGTGATCTTCAAGTTAAACAAAATGTAGATAACACTCTGACCTCCAAACTCAAGAACAGGGAATGCCTTAAATGGGATAGCATTCCTATTCTGCCTTAGCCATGGTCTCTATTGCTCTGTTCTTCATGGGGAACATGATACAAAATTACACAGGGTGAGGAAAAGTTGCCTGCACACACAGCAAATGAGCTCAGAGAACATCCCAAGAGACAGCTTGGTCGATTTGTCTTCTACTCTTCACCCGATTGCCTCATCTTGGATATCCTGCTCTATGATTTCAGGAAGGGCTGGGCTTGTTTGAATTGGCAGTTATAAAAATTCAAACCCACAGACACACACTTCCAAATACAGCTTTGAAAGTACTGGCCAACGGCAGAAAACTCATGAGTTCCTCTGAGGGAGTTTACAAGGAACAAGAGTTGGCTGTTCAAGAATGGAAAATAAACCAGTGAGTGACTTCACCTCAGAGCTATGAGTTAGGGTAAGATGGAATGGGCGGGGCCTGGAGCGCACGCGCGCGCGCGCGCGTGTGTGTGTGTGTGTGTGTGTGTGTGTGTACACACACACACACACACACACTGTCTCAAAAAATAAAAAACCGCACAAAAAAACAACCACCACAAAATGGTTTATCTAGAAGCTGCATTCCCTAATGAGATGGGTGGACACCGATTTTGGAGAAGGGGTAAAGAAAGCAGGTTTTGTTTTTCATTCCACTGATCCTTTCAACCCTTCCGAGGAACCAGGGTTTCTCTGAGAAAGCAAGTGTTTCAGGCAGCCCAGGTCAGAATGACCATGAACTCTTGACCTCCTGCCGGAATTCCAACTGCCGGAATTCCAACTGCCGGAATTGCCGGAGTGCGCCACTAAGCCGGCCCTCCAGGTTCTGCATTTTAAAACAAGGGGCCAGGTGATTAGGAACCAAGTAGTTTGAGAGGTATTGTCTCAATGCGGAATCCCAACCTCTGACACCTTTTGACAAAAACGGGAATTGCAGAATGTTAAGGGGCCCCAGAACCTGGGAAAAAGGGAGCGCTCCCTTCGAAGGTTACTCTGCGCACACCAGCCCACTCCCCAGCAGCCCATAGCCCCTCCCGCGAAGGCCAAGCCCCACCAGCAGCACCCCCACTCCACCCTCCTGAGATCCCTGCCGCACTCACAGGCTGTCCGAGCCCGGCCTGCAGCGCACGGTTCCATGTTCCTTCTCCTGCCAGTTTTGAATCTCCCGCCTCTAGGACACCAGCCCTCACCGCGGTCACACCGAGAGAGGACGCTTCCGGTCATACCGCACGGAATCCTGGGTTTCGTAGTTTCTCAGGTGGGACGACTAGGGCTAGCTTTGGGGCAGTTCCTTGATTTGCAATTTCTGCCTGGCTCCTTCTATGCTCAGCTGGCGGCTTTTTCAAATAGTCCCTGCTGCTGCCCTTTCTTTCATTAACGCGTCCCACTTGCTATAGTATTCCTGGGACTCCCTATACGCTATGTGGTGTTATACACAGGAGTATACATGCTCTCTAGAGAGTGCTGTTGTAACAAGTGATAGACACAAAATCAAAAAGCTTGGAGGTGAGTACCGCACCGAGGGAGAGGACCATTGAGTGGAGGGCAGAGAGCCTTCCTAATGAAGGCTTTAGCTGATCTCGAGGCAAGACAGAAAATAGATCTAAATAGAAGGGCATGGGTTGGGAATGGTGTTGTGGAATATTGGTTGAAAATGTGTTACATTTGTTCATGCTAAGGAACATTTGTTTAATGACACAAAGATGTGTTGCATCCTTTTATATTGCATTTGTTTAACTCTGTGAAGCTGTGTTACTTTGCCTAAAACACCTGATTGGTGTAATAAAGAGCTGAAAGGCCAATAGCTAGTCAGGAGAAAGATAGACGGGGCTGGCAGGCAGAGAGAATAAATAGGAGAAATCTAGGAAGAGATCTGGGAGCAAGAGAAGTAAGTAGGAGAGACCACAGCAAATCACAGAGTAAGAAGTAAAGAATGGTATGTAGAAAAGAGAAGGGGGAGCTGGGGAGATGGCTCTTAACCTCTTCCAAAGGTCCAGAGTTCATTCCCAGCAACCACTGTAAATGAGATCTGGTGCCCTCCTCTGGCCTGCAGACATACATGCAGGCAGAACACTGCATAAACAAATAAATAATTCTTTAAAAAAAAAAAAGGAAGAAAAGAAAAGGGGAAAGCCCCACAGGAAAAAGGTAGACAGGATTATTTTTTTAATATTTATTTATTTATTTATTTATTATGTATACAATATTCTGTCTGTGTGTATGTCTGCAGGCCAGAAGAGGACACCAGACCTCATTACAGATGGTTGTGAGCCACCATGTGGTTACTGGGAATTAAACTCAGGACCTTTGGAAGAGCAGGCAGTGCTCTTAACCACTGAGCCATCTCTCCAGCCCAGACAGGATTATTTAAGCTGGCTAAAAACAAGCAAGCCTCCGTGGGAGCCAAAAGAGTAAAGGGCCCTTGGAGTCTGGGTGAGATCTCTCACCAGCCAAGAGTTAAGACGGCGTTAAGACCACTACCTGCTCTTCCGGAGGATCTGGATTCAACCCCAAGCATCCACACGGCAGCTCACAACCATCTCACAGACACACTCTCAGGCAAAACTCCAATGCACATAAAATGAAAATACATAATGCTATGTCCAGATCACAGAGTCCCCCCAAAACCAACCAGAAGGCCGAGTCCTGTATGTAAAAGCTAAGAGCCTATATTCTTACCCAAGTTTGCAAACTTCAGTTAGGGTTGGGCTTTTATAGTAGCAGGTGGGGGTGAGGGATTTCTAAGGTTCAGGACCCCTGATTTGCTGACTTTTGTCTAGGGGTGTCCTGGTGAAAAGCTTTGGGTGTGTGCTGGCAGGTGATCCTATCTACAACAGGTGGACCGTTAGGAATTTCCTTTGGATGATCTGTTCCTGGGTGGTGCCTGGGTGGTCTCCAGGCCTCTATTGAGCCTGTCATGGCTGGGTCCTACACATAACCCGTAAGAAAAGACTGTCCACACTACTTACAAAACTGAGAAGACAACTACCTACAGAGATAATATTATTTTTATACAGAAATATTTCACGTAAGAATGATACAATATGAAGAATGAACACGATGACAACACATTGTATACACATATGAAATTGCCAAAAGGAAAACATATCAAAATCACAGTGAAACACGACTAAGACCTAAGCACATGTACATCTTCCCATGGGCCTTACTCTTCCTTTTCCAGAGATTCCCTGCAGTGTGGAATGAAAGCCCAAGGGTTCCCCAGGTCCCATCCTGTGGCACCTTTGGTAAGTGCTGAATTTTAAGGGGGCATCTAAGTCAGCTACATTGTCTTGACCTAGAGCCCCAGAACCTGGGAATAAGGAGTGTGCCCTTTGAAGGTTCTGCCGCACAAGACAACAGGCATATTTACCTGCTGGCAGGCTTACTTCTGCAGGCTCCCACAGAGCAGTGCTCTGGGCAGCCCCTCCCACAAATGCCAAGCCCCTTTTCTGGGAATCTCGCAAATGAGAATATGATCATTGTTTACAGTAAAAAACATGGTTCAACTGTCTTGTGCAATCGTCTGCCTATACCTTTCCCTTCCCTATGTGACTTTGTCCTGTGCACCTTGACAACCAGCCTATTTAAGCTCCTTGGCAACCTTCTCAGATGTAACTTCAGACGACACCGAAATCTGATCTATGGTTATTACAAAGACACAAAAAGCATGACTCACGCAGAAGCCTACCCCCATGTTTGGGTGGGTGCTCTCTTTTTCCCTATTATCAGATGTGCTTACATCTGTGTTCAGAACTCTTATTAATAAAACTCCAATTCTGTTTCATTCTGACTTGTCCTGCAATTTCCTGGCTTTACCTGTAGTGGACTCTGAAAAGAACTCAGGCAGCTCCAGGAGGCAGCGTGGAGCTGAGCCTCTGGCGCCTGATAATCCAAGTTGAAAATGGAAGACTTTGCAGATTAAAGGAGAGGGGTATTCCACACAGTGGCAGTAGAATGTGCAAGAATATTAGGGACACTGAACTTATCTTAGTGATGGGGAGGAAAGGTCGCAGGGAGAAGGATACGTCCCATACACCTCAGGTACCTTGCCAGGGCACTGAAACCAGGGCTGGTGAGCAACTCCCCGCCCTTCAGATGCAGGTCAGAGCGGTTTTAGGCTTTAGAGAAGATGACAGCCAGGGCTTGGAGACAGTGAGACTGGGTACAGACTAACTGGGAAGCTACTTCAGTGTTGCAGGGGACAGATAAGACAATGATAACATCTATAGTGAGAAAGGGGGTGGGCACGGTGTGTGCTGGCTTCTCTGACCTGCATTTCTCCCTTCTCCCTTCCCCTCAGGCCACACAAGCTGCATGGATAGGCAGGACTCAAGCCTCACAGCAGATATTTGAAAAGGCTTTATGATGGTTGTTACTAATTGTCAACTTGGCAGAATCACCTGGAAGCTAGGCCTCTAGGCACACCTGTGTGTGTGGGGGGGGGTATTTTATTATAGTCATTTACGTGGTAGGACCTTCTTAAATTGTGGGAGGTACCATTCCCTGGACAGGAGATCCCAGACTGTTTAAAGTGAAATTGAGCAGAAAGCATTGCATCTGTCCCTCACTGTTTCCTGACTGGAGATGCAGCTACTTTAAGCTCCTGATGCTCTGGCTTCATACCATGATGAACTATGAGCTAATAATATAAGTCCTTTCTCTCTTCATACCATGATGAACTATGAGCTAATATGTCCTTTCTCTCTTCATACCATGATGAACTATGAGCTAATATAAATCCTTTCTCTCTTCATACCATGATGAACTATGAGCTAATATAAATCCTTTCTCTCTTCAGTTTATATATATAAAAAGAGAGAGAGAGACCGTCTCTTGCTCTCAGCCCTCCTCAGTTGCCTACGGTTCTTTGTACAAGGGCAAGCCCTCAGGGGCTTTCCCCTATTCATTCTGGCATGCCCGTTGGGGTCCTCCTTGTTCAGCTCATGTTTGCTTAGTTATATCGGTGAGCTTTTATGGGTGTAGCTTCTGGCATTCCTAGAAGACACAATCTGCCAGACAACTCTCTGAACTTCTGGTTCTTACAACTTTTCTACCCCTTCTTCCACAGTGTCCCCTGGGCCTCTGTCCCATCCCTAAAGAGCCCCTGGCCGGGTCACTTGTACCCTGCTGTGCCCTCTCTGTTGTTCCTCAACCCCCGTATCCCCACCCCCACCCTGGCAATGGTCGTGTTTCCTTTCCAGGTGTCTGCGGTCATTCCAGGCTGTGTTCTCACATCTGAAGGAACCTCTGGTGTGGAACATGCTGTGTTTGTCCTTCTGGGTCTCAGCTACCTCCCTCAATAAGATCTTTTCTCATTCTATCCATTTATGTGAAAAATTCACGATTTTATGTTTCTTCACTGCTGAGTAGTGATGTGTGTTCCACAGTGTGTGTGTACCACATTGTTATTGTGAGGTTGTTCCATTTCCCAGCTATTGTAAACAGAGCAGTACACATGGCTGTGGAGTGTGATGTCGAGTCGTGTGGGCATATGCCAAGGAGTTGTATGGCCCAGTAATACGATAGACTTAATTTTAGCTTTTTGAGAACTCCCATGCTGATTTCCAGAGTGACCAGTTTCCAATCCCAACAGTGAATGAGGATTCTCTTTTTCCTCATCCTCTCCAGCACTGGTTGTCGGTTGTGTTGTTGATGTTATGCCCAAATCCGTGGGTCCCCACAAAAGCCTACAAGGAAACCGAGTCCCATATGTAAAAGCAAAGAGCCTTTATTTTAATCAAGTTTGCAAACTCTGTCTCTCCGCATGTCCAATGTATTGGAATAACTGGAGAGCCCTGAGCTCAGTTAGAGTTGGGTTTTTATAGTAGTAAAGGTGGGGGTGAGGGGTCTCTGAGGTTCAGGACCTCTGATCGGCTGACATTTGTCTAGGGGTGTCCTGGTGAGGTGTGCTGGCAGGTGATCCTATCTACAGCAGTTGGAATGTCAGGCATTTCCTTTGAAAGGTCTGCTCCTGGGTAGTGGTCTGGTTATCTCAGTTTATGGTTCTTCCTGCAACCCTGCTTCAGGGTAAACTACTGAGACTCTGGCCTCTTATTAAATTTATGAGAGTTGAGTTCTACTCTGGCAGGTGATAATGGTTGGACATAAAGAACTTCCTTTGGCTGACCTGTCAGTACTTAGCTTTTCATGGTTAGCCCCCACAGTTGATATTAGCCATTGTGACTGGGGTAAGATTAAATCTCAAAGTTGATTTGATTTGCATTTCCTTGATTACTAGGGAGAAAGAACAATTTTGGGAATATTTCCTAGCCAATTATTTTTTTTTTCTTTTTAGAACTCTCTATTCAAGTTCCAGGTCCATTTCTTGAATGGGTCATTTTGGTTTTTTGACTCTTGTTTTTTGAGTTCTTTGTATATTATGGATATTAGCCCTATGTCTTAGCTGGAACTTGTAGAAAGATTCTTGCCAATTCTGTGGGCTTCCCAGAGCTGATTGTTTCCTTAGTTGTGAGATGTTTCTTTACTGTAGGGAGTCCCCCTTGTCTACTGTTGACTTTATTTTTTTCATTGTGATACATTTTTTATTATCTTTTTTCCCATGATATTTATTGAGCTCTACATTTTTCTCTGCTCCCCTTCCTGGCTCTCCCCTTCCCCCTTCAACACCCCCTCCCCAAGGTCCCCATGGACCTCCCAGTTTACTCAGGAGGTCTTGTCTTTTTCTACTTTCTACATCCCATGTAGATTAGATCTATGTAAGTCTTTCTTAGTCTCCGCATTGTTGTCTAAATTCTCTGGGATTGTGGCTTGTAGGCTGGCTTTCTTTGCTTTATGTTTAAAAACCACCTAAGAGTGAGTACATGTGATAATTGTCTTTCTGTGTCTGAGTTACCTCACTCAAAATAATGTTTTCTAGCTCCATCCATTTTCCTGCAAAATTCAAGCTGTTATTATTTTTTTCTGCTGTGTAGTACTCCATTGTGTAAATGTACCACATTTTCCTTATCCATTCTTCGGTGGAGGGGCATTTAGGTTGTTTCCAGGTTCTGGCTATGACAAACAAAGCTGCTATGAACATAGTTGAGCACATGTCCTTGTAGCATGATTGAGCATCCTTTGGATATATACCTAAAAGTGGTATTACTGGGTCTTGAGGAAGGTTGGTTTCTAATTTTCTGAGAAATTGCCACACTGACATCCAAAGGGGTTGTACCAGATTGCATTCCCACCAGCAATGCAGAAGTGTTCCCTTTTTCCCACAACCTCTCCAGCATAAGTAGTCATCAGTGTTTTTGATCTTGGCCATTCTTAGAGGTGTAAGATGGAATCTCAGGGTTGTTTTGATTTGCATTTCTCTGATGACTAAGGATGTTGAACATTTCCTTAAGTGTCTTTCAGCCATTTTAGATTCCTCTGTTGAGAGTTCTCTGTTTAGGTCTGTACTCCATTTTTTTTAAATTGGATTACGTGACCTTTTGGTGTCCAATTTCTTGAGTTTTTTGTATATTTTGGAGATAAGACTCTGATGTGGGGTTAGTGAAGATTTTTTTTTCCCATTCTGTGGGCTGTCGTTTTGTCTTGTTGTCTGTGTCCTTTGCTTTACAGAAGCTTTTCAGTTTCAGGAGGTCCCATTTATTAATTGTTTCTCTCAGTGTCTGTGCTGCTGGGGTTCTATTTAGGAAGTGGTCTCCTGTGTCAATGCGTTCAAGTGTACTTCCCACTTTCTCTTCTATAAGGTTCAGTGTGGCTGGCTTTATGTTAGTTCTTTGATCCATTTGGACTTGAGTTTTGTGCATGGTGATAGATATGGGTCTATTTTCATTTTTCTACATGTTGATATCCAGTTATGCCAGCACCATTTGCTAAAAATTTTTTTCCATTTGATTTTTTTTGTCAAAAATCAGGTGTTTAAAGGGGTGTGGATTAATATCCGAGTCTTTTATTCAGTTCCATTGGTCCTCCTGTCTGTTCTTATGCCAATACCAGGCTGTTTGAAGTACTGTAGCTCTGTAGTAGAGTTTGAAGTCAGGGATTGTGATGCCTCCAGAAGTTCTTTTATTGTACAGGATTGTTTTGGCTATCCTGGGTTTTTTGCTTTTCAAAATGAACTTGAGTACCGTTCTTTCAAGGTCTGTGAAAAATTTTGCTGGGATTTTGATGGGCATTGCGTTGAATCTGTAGATTGCTTTCGGTAAGATTGCCATTTTTACTATATTAATTCTGCCTATCCAAGAGCATGGGAGGTCTTTCCACTTTCTGGTGTCTTCTTCAATTTCTTTCTTCAAAGATTTAAAGTTCTTTTCGTACAAGTCTTCCCCTTGTTTGGTTAGAGTTACTCCAAGATATTTTATGCTATTTGTGTCTATTGTGAAGGGTGTTCTTTCTCTAATTTCTTCCTCAGCCCTTTTATCATCTGTGTACAGCAGGGCTACTGATTTTTTTGAGTCAATCTTGTGTCCTGCTACATTGCTGAAAGTGTTTATGAGTTGTAGAAGTTCCTTGGTAGAATTTTTAGGATCACTTATATAAACTATCATACCATCAGCAAACAGTGAGAGTTTGACTTCTTCTTTTCCAATTTGTATCCCTTTGATATCCTTTTGGTGTCTCATTGCTCTAGCTAGGACCTCAAGAACTATATTTAATAGATATGGAGAGAGTGGACAACCATGTCTTGTTCCTGATTTCAGTGGAATTGCTGGGAGTTTCTCTCCATTTAGTTTGATGTTGGCTGTTGGCTTGCTGTATATTGCCTTCATTATGCTTAGGTATGTTCCTTGTATCGCTGCTCTCTTCAAGACGTTTATCATGAAGGGATGTTGTATTTTGTCAAATGCTTTTTCGGAATCTAATGAGATGATCATGTGGTTTTTAATTTTTCAACTTGTTTATATGGTGGATTACATTGACAGATTTTCGTATGTTGAACCATCCCTGCATCTGTGGGATGAAGCCGACTTGATTATGGTGGATGATGGTTCTGATGTGTTTTTGGATTTGATTTGCCAGTATTTTATTGAGTATTTTTGCATCAATTTTTATGAATGATATTGGTCTGTAATTCTCTTTCTTAGTAATGTCTTTCTGTGGTTTGGGTATCAGGATAATTGTAGCCTCATAAAAAGAGTTTGGCAATGTTCCTTCTGTTTTTATTGTATGGAATAATTTGAGGAGTGTTGGTATTAGTTCTTCTTTGAAAGTCTTATAGAATTCTGAGCTGAAACCATCTGGTCCTGGGCTTTTTTTGGTTGGGAGACTTTTGATTTGATTTTGTTTCTATTTCTTTCTCTTTTTTTAAAAAAAGATTTATTTACTATGTATACAACATTCTGCCTCCATGTATGCCCGAACGCCAGTGGAGGGCACCAGATCTCAGTACAGATGGTTGTGAGCCACCATGTGATTGCTGGAAATTGAACTCAGGACCTCTGGAAGAGCAGTCAGTGCTCTTAACCTCTGAGCCATCTCTCTAGCCCCCCTTTTCTATTTCTTCAGCAGTTATAGGTCTGTTTAATTTGCTTATTTGGTCTTGATTTAATTTTGGTAAGTGATATTTATCTAGAAAGTTGTCCATTTCCTTTAAGTTTTCTAATTTTGTGGAGTACAGGTTTTCAAACTATGACCTGGTGATTCTCTGTTTTCCCTCCATGTTTGTGGTTATGTCTCCCTTTTCATTTATGATTTTGTTAATTTGAATATTCTCTCTCTGCCTTTTGGTTAGTTTGGATAAAGGTTTATCTATTTTGTTGATTTTCTCGAAGAACCAACTCTTTGTCTCATTGAGTCTTTGTTTTGTTCCTATAAGCAGTTGTTAGTCATCATGTGGGTGCTGAGAACCAAACTCGAGCCCTCTGCAAGAGCAGCAAGTGCTTTTCACTGCTGGAACATTGCTCCAGCCCCCTTTAGTAAACTTTCATTGAAATCTAGTTGTTCCATGTGTTCCCAGGCTAGAGGAAGACAAGAGAGTCACCCTTGCTAACCCTATGTGATTAATGGGGCCAGTGGCGCAGCTCAGTGGCAGAGTGCTTGTCCTGAATTCTGGGTTCAATCCTCAGTACTTGGGGTCGGGGTTGGGGGAAGACTGGGGAGAAAAGGCCTATGAAATTACAGAAGTTTGCAGGGACCTTTGCTTGTTTGGTATTTGGTTTGTGTAGCAAGGAGGGATTAATTCACAGAAGGGGTCTGAGCACTGAAGCTCTGACAAAGGACAGAGGAAGAGTTCTGTGAAAAATGGGAGACAGAATGCTGCCCAGTGTGACACAGGAGGCAAGGTAAGAGTCAGGGGAACTTCTTAGTCCCCTGAGGTCAGAGGTAGACCCAAATTTCCCTTAAGGGATCCTACTGGAGGGGTAGAGGGGGGATCAGAGGCTGACACACTGACCCCTCTGTTCTCTGGTGTCTACCCTAGGTCTTCCCCTGTCCCCAAGGACAGCCACCCAAAGCTTGAGCCTGTGCCCAAATCGTCAAACTGTGGGAAGAAAAAGGAGAAAAGAAAGTGGCTGCAGCAAGAAACCAATGCCCAGACCCTCACCAGGGCTGGCCTCACGGCTCTGCAGGCTGGTCAGGTTCAGGAGGCCTTGGGCAGCTTCCAAAAGACCTTCCTGCTAGCCTCCAAGGTCCCATCTTCCAGAGACAGCTCTGTTCTTCAAGCCTGTGCCTTCAACCTGGGTGCCGCCTCCAGTCATAGGACTTGAGCTACTTCTGAGAGCCCATCCATCCTGAAGAGAAGTCCAAAGGCTGGTGTCGTGCTGACCAGTGCTTCAGTGTGGCTTTGGCTTATCAGGAGCTTGGTGAACTGACCCAAGCTTTGGACTGGTACCATAGGGCTCTGGGCCATTACCAGACCCAGGGTGACCATGGGGAAACACAGGCAAAAATGGGAACGTGCTATTAGGCCCTGGGATGGCCTAAGCAAGCAGCCTGCAGTTTACAGGAAGCAAGCCGGACCTATGCTCATGCAGGCCAGCACTGGGATGCAGCCCTGGCTCAGGTGGCTGCCGTAAGATGCATGCTGAGCAGTGGGCAACGTGGGCTGAGTGAAGCGCTGCAGGTGCTGCATGCTCTGGAGGAGCACTGTGAGCTGATGCTGACCAGAGCACTGATGGAGGAGCACTCTGAGCTGATGCTGACCAGAGCACTGATGGGGGAGCACTGTGAGCTGATGCTGATGCTGACCAGAGCACTGATGGGGGAGCACTGTGAGCTGATGCTGACCAGAACACTGCTCGGGGCCTGCTAGGTGAGCCTTAGTAAGGAAGGTGTGGGGTCTGAGGAGGTGCCCTGAGTGCTGGGAGGGGACCGGAGGCTGGAGGAGCAGGTCAGGAGCTGAACCTGTGCAGCCTTCGTCATGGCTCATTTGACTGTCAGTGACTGTGCTCTCCAGGGCCGCTCTACAATGACCTAGGCATGGCTCACTTCCAACTTCAACTGTTTCCTCTGGCAGTAGAGGCCTTCCTGCAGGCCCTACCCTGGTGTCAACAGCCAGCAGACCAGGCAACAGTGTTTCAGAACCTTGGAGTGACCTGCAATGTCCTTGGCCACAATCAAGAAGCCAAGGAGTTTCACCAGAAGGCGGCCAAGCTGTATGTTGGGTGTCTAGAACCGGAGAGTGGGGCCAAGACTAAAGGGTTAAGAAGAGGGTTCAGGACTGGGAATACGTACAGCCGGAGCGCTTGCCTGGCATGCACAAAGCCCTGAACTGATTCCCAGAACTCCATACACCAAGTGTGGTGGTGTCTGTCTGTAATTTTGGCACTCAGTAGGTGGAGGCAAGAGAGGCAGAAGCCTAAAATTGTCCTTGGCTACACATCAGACCCAAGCCCAGCTTGGGGTACATGGTATCTGTTGACAAAGAAAATGAGTAAGTTTCCAATGGGCCTGGTGGTGCCCTAGGGTTTGGAGGGGACTGGGAACCTGGAGGAGTGGATTGGGTGCCATATCTGTACAGCTGCACACCCAGTAGCCTTGGGTGGATGGATCTTTGGGACCTTCTGGAATTACCTGAGATGGGAGAAAGGACAGAGCAGAAGGTTGTAGGCTCAGAGGCCTGGAGGTTAAGAGACCAGAAATGCCGCTCTGAATCTCCTCCACTGAGTGTGACTTCCTATCTCTGAGTTTCAGATTCCACACATAAACATGGAACTATGAGGGCTGGAGAGATGGCTCAGAGGTTGAGAGCACTGGCTGCTCTTCCAGAGGTCCCGGGTTCAATTCCCAGCACCCACACGGTGGGAACCGATGCCCTCTTCTGCCCTGCAGGCACACATGAAGACAGAACA
Source organism: Alexandromys fortis (assembly GCF_014885135.2). Classification (NCBI taxonomy): domain Eukaryota; kingdom Metazoa; phylum Chordata; class Mammalia; order Rodentia; family Cricetidae; genus Alexandromys; species Alexandromys fortis. The sequence continues at coordinate 1,215,789 of NW_026068045.1, read as the reverse complement.
TTGTATGCATAATAAATAAGTAAATCTTAAAAAAAAAACCAAAAAAACATGGGACTATGAGGGGCTGGTGAGGTGGCTCAGCAGGGAAGCAGCCAGCCAGAGTGCACTCCCCAGGGCCCATGCTGAGGAAGGGGAGCAGCCAGCCTGTGTATAGGGGAGCACCTATTCCCAGAAGTTGTCCTCAGACTTCCACCCGTGCATACACACCTACAAAATAAATGTGGAGAAGTTAAAACAATAGATAGCTGGGGTGTAGCTCGGTGGTAATGTGCTTGCCTGGCATACACAGGGCCCTGGATTCCATTCTAGGCACTACAAAAGCTAACAAATAAAAAATTAAACCCAGCCTCCACACCACGTAAGTGGCACTGTAAGTATGACCTGGGTGCCTCCCTAAATAGATTTTTTTTTCCTGCAGGATATGGTGGAAAATCGCTGCTTCAATCCTAACACTCTAGAAGTAGAGACAGATTTCTGTGAATTATACCAGTCAGGTCCTACATAGTAAGAAGTGGTTTTATGTTTTTTTTTTTTTTTATTGTTGTTGTTTGGTTTGTTTCAAATATCACTCTAACCTTGACTGACTCACTGGCTCCCACTGGCCAGGGAGGCATTTGGGGTAAATGCTTGAGGTGAGAGAGGCTAAACCCGGACAGCCTAGGCCTTTGTGGATCACCTAGGGGTACTGAGCGAGGGTCACCTAGCGGTACTGAGGCTGGGCTCTAGGAACCTGGGACCCTCCCTTGTGGGAGGGTATCGATGCCCCAGCAGCCAAGCCCCTATACAAATGGATCCGTTCTGGTTTCAGGCTCGTTGGAGCTTGGGCGGCCTGGCATTCTCACTGAGCCAACTGGAAGACCACAGGACTGCTTGGGACAGCTATTTCCATACCCTGCGGCTGCCCAAGAGACTGGTAAGAATGAGGGGGTTAGTTTGGAACTGGAGTGGGGGGCGGCAAAGACAGGGTGCACATGCTGGCCCAGTGTCAGGTGAGACCCTCCTTGATGGCCCGACTCTTCCTGCCCTCCCACCTCCAGAAACTGTCTCTGGCTGCCCCTGCGGCCTTTGTTCCTTGCCCCACCTCACTAGAAACACCATCCATTCCAGGTCCTGGGCTGTTACTTGGAGGAAGAGGCAGTCTGTCCACAGTTCAGGGCTCGGGACTCAAGGGCATGAGGTCAGGGCACAAAAAAAAAAAAAGGCAACCGGAGTCCCAGCTCAGCCCATTCTCACTCCCCCACTTTCCTCTTTCCCCAGCATGAACCAGGTTCTGTGCGGGAGCGGCTTGTGGCCAGGCTGGTGGGTGCCAGGAGGGCCTTCTTGGCTCAGGAGAGGCTAGCCCAGGCTCATATCCTGGTAATATGACACCTGAGACCAGGAAGTGGGAGCAAGTTGCCCAGAAAGAATGCTGGGATGCTACATTTAACTGCTCCTGTGTTCATCTGCCTCTGGGTTTGCAGGAAGGATGTATGTATATCAGGTTGTGGGGGTGGGGCAGGGAGGTGGGAGGAGATTGTGTCTGCACAAGGGCTGTACCACAACAGCTTACACTGACTGAGTGATAAAGCTATTGGGTGCAAAGACTTGGGAATCGGTCATTGGGTGCAGTTCCCGAAATGGCCACAGGAGGGGGTGGTGCTCCAAGAAAGCCCCAGGAGCTGAATTGATGGATGCTCCAGGTTCTGCCTCCAATTGCCTTTCTCCTTAGGAAACTTACCCCCACCCCAAGAACTGAAATATATGCTTTATTATAAGGTTGAATGGGTTGAATGACCTCTTTTGTTGTTGTTTTTGTTTTGTTTGTTTTTTGAGACAGGGTTTCTCTGTGTACCCTTGACTATCCTGGAACTCACTCTGTAGACCTTGAACTCACAGAGATCCATCTGCCTCTGCCTCCCAAGGGCTGGGAATTAAAAGTGAGTATCACCACTGCCTGGTGTCCTCTCGTTTTAAAGACCCGGACACTGTATAATCTCTGGACACAATTAAATTCACCTGAAGCAGGGAGTGTAGTTCAACTGTAGAATGCTTGCCCAACATATGTGAGACCTGTTGTTTTTCCATCAGCACGGGGCTGAGCTTTAATCTGTTGCTGTTTTAGCCAACAAATGCAGCGCCACAGTTACTGGCTTGTCTCTCTGGCAGTGGCCCCGGCTGGTGAGAATTCTGTTCCAGCAGGCACTGGCTATGTCACTGTTGCCAAATATAGCTTTTAGTTAAATCTCTATTGTTCTGTTTTTCAATAAGATTCGGGGGTCAAAGGCTGCCGTGAAGACCTGCTAACTCAGAGAGGTTGAGGAGCGACTAACTGACCTCTCTGCCTGGAGCATCCTTCTGCTCACCAAAGCAGAAGTCCCTCCCTACTACTTCCTGTGTACTTCTCTATTGTCTCACAGACACCCTATGACTCTCTGATTGATTTCTGTCAACTAGTTGATAACTCAGCCTCCTGACCCAAGGTTGATTTTATTTAATTAATGCAAATGCAAGCTTGGAGTTTACAGTGTGATCAGATTTCCCACAACAGAGACCCTAAATTCAGTTAACCACACTGGGGGGCATAGGTAGTCATCCTGGAACAGGCAGGGGCTTTGATTAAAAGTCAAAAGACTTGGGTGTTGTAATAAGAGCGGCGGGCTACGTTCCTCCACCAGGCTGCTTTACCCCGAAATAATTACACGGAAACTGTATTCTTTTAAACACTGCTTGGCCCATTAGTTCCAGCCTCTTATTGGCTAGCTCTTACATATTGACCTAACCCATTTCTAATATTCTGTGTAGCCCACGAGGTGGCTTACCAGGAAAGATCTTAACCTGCGGCTGTGTCGGGAGTGAGAATCATGGCAACTCCCTGACTCAGCTTCTTTCTCCCAGCATTCTGTTCTGTTTACTTCGCCTACCTAATTTTATGTCCTATTAAAGGGCTGAGGCAGTCTCTTTATTTAACCAATGAAATTAACACAAAACAGAAGACTTTTCCCCATCACTTGGGCTCCAGTTAAGGTCCTTCACCAACTCTGACATTACCAGAGGTCTTTAGGCATGACGGGGTAGTGGTCATGTTATGGTTCAGTCAGCAAGCCTGGTTTGTCTCATAAGATTTAGTAGGTGGGCCTTTATAGATCAAAGGACTCATGTCAGAATTTGATCTTGGAACCCCCCTGGGCTGTCTCCAGCAAGTAGGTCTGTGGCCGGGATGTTGTGGCTCCCTGAAGGCAGCTGGAAGGTCAGTGTGACAGCCACATAGTGATTTTTTTTCCGTGCCAGAGTCTGTGCTTCCCCTAGCCCTCAGCTCTGGGAAGGCTCAGGCCAAGTGCAAGGGTTTGCTGGCCAGAGGTGGAGAGCTGACCACTGGGCTGTCCCACAGCCGGGCCACATTTAGTTCCCTGTCCCTGAAAACCTTTTGGTAGGTAGGAAGACGAAGAGCCGGAAGAGAGCCATAAGGAGAAAGAGGCGGAGGGGCTGGTGAACATGACCCTTTGGTAGAACCTCATAGACAGGACCGTGAGTGGAGGGAGTGGGAAAAACACGGCCCACTCCAGCAGTCAGAACTCTCTCTCTCCTGGTGCCCCCACCCAGGCCTGCCACCCATCCCCTGGCTCCCCAGGTTGCTGACCCCTGCAGTAGCCTTTCTGCATCTCTGCTTGTCTCCCCAGGGCCTGGTCCATCTCCCCCAAGCCCTGCCCAGATGTGTGTTCCCTCCTGCCCTCTGGCTTTCATTTCCTAACACTTTAGGATGGAGAGCCCACTCTGCTGGGGGACAATGGCTTTACCCTGTAAACATTGGTTTCTTGCACTTGTTTAATAAAATGCTGATTGGCCAGTTGCCAGGCAGGAAGTATAGGCGGGCGACCAGGCAGGAAGTAGAGGCAGGGCAATGAGAACAGAGTATTCTGGGAAGAGAAAGAGTCAGTCTGTAGTCATCATCCAGACAGATGCAGAGGACACAAGATGTGACTGCCTCACTGAAAAAGATACCAAGCCACTTGGCTAACACAGACAAGAATTATGGGCTAATATAAGTTATAAGAGTTAATAAGAAGCCTGAGCTAATGGGCCAACCAGTTTATGATTAATGTAGACCTCTGTGTGTTTCTTTGGGCCTGAATCACTGCAGGACAGCGTGGGACAGAAACCTCAGTCAATACCGTTCCATGTCAGGTACCATGCTGGGCCTTGCTTCTTATTAGACTGTCCCAAAGGCCTTACTACTTGGTGAGCTGGCTTGAACAACTGATAGGTTCTTTTCAGTGTGTTCCCTTCTGACACAGGAGCCTATACCACTGTCAGTAGACGGCCCGTGTGTATCAAGCGTCTGGTCCGTACAAGGCATCCTTCATGAAGTGACCAATTCACCCCGCTTGACCCCAGCCTGCCTCCTCTCTCCCACTGTGCTGTCCTGGTCATGATGAGGCTGTAATAAATGTATCTGACCCCCTCCATCCAGGCTTAGGGGCCACAGTTCATCTTCCATCTGGAGGCCTCAGTCCCAGTGGAGTGGAGCACCCCATCATCACAGCACCCCACAAGCTCCAAGTCGATAGGTAGGTTCCTAGGGGAAGGGTGGAGGCTGGGGGATGGACATCACAAGAAAAGAAAGAACTCATGGGTGGTTGTAAGGTTGAGAGGAGAAAGGCTCCCGTGTTTGGCGGTATCCCTGGCTCCTGCACGGCCTGCAGGCCTGGGAAAAGCAGAGTCCTGATGCTGCAAACAGGGAGCCTGCCTCCTATGCTTCCCCATTGCCCCATGGCAGGCCTCTCTGCCTCTGTTAGGGCATCCATGTGGACCAAGGAAGCCCTCAGAAGGAACCCTCAGAGGACATGCAGCCATTCTGGCTTCTGCATGACCATGTGACCTGTGCCTGCTGACCACAGCTCTTACCCCAGCAGGAACTTCTCAATATATGCATTTAGGGGCTTTGGGGAAGGAGCATTCCTGAGCAGGCAGACCGAGGTCTGTGCTGGCTCAGCATTGGGATTCTCTTTGCTCCTCCTGGGGAGTCTATAACTATAAATGGTTGGTGGACACTGACCCTTGCTTTTCTGGATTAGGATGTCATAACTGCTAAGGCCTTTGTCAGTTCTAAAAGTGACTCCCTAGCTCAGCTGACTTTGGGACCACTGACCTCCGAGTCCCCTTTTCTGTGTGGGAGATAGGAATGCCATAGAACAGAAGCTGAAAGAACAGACACCCCACTACTGCCCCTGCAGGACACCCCAGGTCACAGCGGCAATAATGATGTGACATTTATCAGGCCTACACCACAGCCTAAGCACTTACAGGTATCTCCTCCCAGGAGCGTGTGAGGGAAAAAGAGTTGGCATGATCCCAACACTCAGAAGGAGGCAGGACGATCACCCCTTGAAGACCAGGTTGGACTACATAGTGAGATTTATCTTAAAAAATAACAGAACAACTAACGTGTAGCAGCTAAGAAAGGACCACCAGCCCCCAAATCATGACACGGAGACTTATTAGTTATGAACGTTTGGTCATAGCTTAGGCTTGTTTCTAGCTAGCTTTTTTTTTTTTTTTAGCTTAAACTAAGCCACTTCTGTTGATCTATGTGCTGCCTGAGGCTCATTTACCTCATCTGCATATTATCTGTCCTGCTTTCTACTCCCACCATGTCTGTCTGTCTGCCCACCAGCCCCGCCTATCCCTCTACTTGCTAGCTATGACAATTCAGCTTTTTATTAGACCAATCAGGTGCCTTAGGCAGACAAGGTAAAACAGCAACACAACTTTACGTAGTTAAACAAATGTTTTATTCCACAACACTAGGGAGGCTGAGACCAGCAGATGTCTGCGAGTTTGAGGCTAGCCTGGTTTACATAGCAAGTTCCAGGCCAGCCAGGGCTATATAGTGAGATTTTGTCTCAAAAAAACAAAATGCAGAACAAAACAAAAATCCAACAACAAAACAAAGATGAGGGAGAGGAGGCTCAAAGGCCAAGGGTTAAACTTCCAGTCACAGGAGCAGTCCCTGAGACAGACTCAGTGGTGCAACCAGCCATGCCCCACCCCCACCGGAGCTGACCCGCAGGCTGCTAGGAGTTAGTGTAGTGTGAATCCAGGACCTACGTGAGGAAGGAATCTGTGTCCTACAAAGACGCATTCAAACTTTTCTTATTGTAGTCAGGGACTGAGGGCCTAACAGGGCATATGCTGCAGGCCAATGTTAGACACTTCAAAACAGCTGCCGCTGAATCACATGCAAAGTGATTCAGACCCTAAGCACCTAGAGTAATCTGACTCTCCACTTGCAAACTGGGGTACTGGGGTGCGGAGGGGTGGGGGGATGGTTAAGAGCATTCATTGTTCTTCTAGAGGACCCACATGGTGGATCACAACCATCCAGAACTCTAGGGAACCAAGGCCATCTTCTGACCTGAGGGCACCAGGCACACATGGAAGTCACAGACATACAATAAAATAAATAAGTCTAAAAATAAAGAGAAACAAACTGGAAATTGCGGGTGACAGGTAACCATTAAGGTTTGTATAAAACCATGAAGAATATGGCTGGGTGGCTGGGTGGAGGTGGTGCAGCCTTTAATCCCAGCACTCTGGAAGCAGAGGCAGGCCGAACTCTTGAGTTCGATGCCAGCCTGGTCTACAGAAGTGAATGAAATGATAAAAAAGGTGCAGGGGAGACACAAGCAAGTCTTACTCCTATCTGTTCTCACTGTGCCTGAGATTTAAACATGACTGGGAGTGTGACACTGTGGTCCAGAACTTGTCTAGCAAACAAAATGCTTGGAATTCCATCCCCAGCATTGTGCAAAAAAGACAGGGAGGGATCAGGGAGGTGGCCCACAGTTTCATAGAGAAAAAACACATTTTTTTTTTTTCTCTATGAGACAGGGTCTCTCTATGTAGCCCTGGCTGTCCTGGAACTCACAATGTAGACCAGCCTTTTTTTTTTTTTTTAATTCATAGTATATATTCTGATCATGGTTTCCTGTTCCCCATCTTCTTCCAGATCTTCTTCATCCATCCAACTCTCTGCACCTTCTTTCTCTCTCTCAAATGGTCAAATTAAAAAACAAAACACAAATAAACAAACAAAAAAAGCACACATACACACAAACCGCATAAAACACAAAATTGGAAAAAGACCAGTAAGATGAAACATGCCCAAACAAAGCAACATAAGACAAAAAGTCTATAAAACACCGTTGAGCATTTGGGTTGATCATCTACTGCCAGGCGTGTAGCATACCATTAACCGTGGTTAATATACCCAGTGAGACTTCTTTGGCAAAAACAAGTTTTCCTTTGCCAGTTGTTGTCAATTGGAAGATCATGTCCACTTTCCCCTCTCAGCACTAGGACCCTTGGACCTGTGCAGGCCCTGGGCATGCTGCCACAGCCTCTATGAATTCACACGTGCATGGGTCCTGCGTCTGGAAGACACTGTTTTCTGAGTCATCCATCAACTCTGGCTCTTACTATCTTTCTGCCTTTTCTGCATAGCTCCCTGAGCCCTGAGAAGAGGGTTTAGGATGGAGTGTTCTAATGTCTCTCACTCTCTGTACGTTGTCCAATTGTGAAGCTCTGTGTAGTTCCCATCTGTTACAGAGGTAGCTTCTCTGATGATGACTGAGCAAGACACTGATCTATGGCTCCAGCAGAATGTCATCAGGAATCATCTTAATTCTGTGTTCCTTAAGCACTATCATAGTATTTGGTTTTCCCCTAGGGCTATGGCCTCTCCAGTCTTAGGTTCTCAGCCTGAACAGGGTCAGACCTGGGTTCCAGCTCATGGATTGGGCCGTGTTCGTGCCACTATTACACCAGAGTACCATATGGCAGGCCAGCAATACAGATCGATGGTTTTGTAACTGTGTTGGTGGTTATCTGTTGCGGGAGGTCCTTCCGCCCCTCCAACCAATAGCTGCTGTGATACCAGCACATTGGGGCGTGGTCTTTCCTCCCTTTAAAAAAGCGGCTATTTCCTCTGCTCGCTCTCTTCTCTTCCTGCTCCGCTGAAGACTAGACTCCCTTCTTGGTTGTGCAGATGGTTGTTGTCTGGGATTGTGATCTGTAAGTTTTTTTCCCCTTTAAATAAATAACACCCTATTAATCATAACTCCAAACTGGTGTTGCCTTGTTCATGACTTACGCCTTCAGTTATCTTTCTCCTCTGGTAGCATACAAAGTGCCCCCTAGTGCCATGAACACAGTCAGTAGGGGTGAATGCTCTAGCTAGGCACCTCACATCTAATTCAGTGTCTTTGTGTTCAGTGAGATATGTAAATGTTGTGTTCTGCTGGAATAGGTCCTTACCATCAATTTGTGCAGAACAACCAAAAGACTTAACAAAAGCCCAAGTTGTCTGGGGATTTCCTTTGGCCAACAAGTCAGTCAGATGCTAAAGGTTTCATTTGGGGGTCAAAGGTGTCTGTTGGGGCTCAGTCTTCCATACTGTCTCGTGAAGGTGTCTGTTGGGGCTCTGTCTTTCGTACTATCTGGGGATTCCATTTGGATTTCTTTCATATTTGTTTATATTGAAGAAGCTTCTGCTGTAGTTGGGTTCTATGTGACTACTCAGGTGACCCCTGGTGTCATTTGTCCCTCCCTACTGTTTCTCCCTTTTTCTCTCCTACTCTGTTTGATCCTCCTGTTCCTGTCTCCCCGAAGTCTCTCTTACTATATATTCTATTTCCCCTTCCTTGGGAGATTCTTCCCGGAAGATCCTCCCCCCACCTCCTTCCTCACTCTATACCTAACCTCTGTGGTTACACTGATATACCTATTGAAGGCTTTAAAGCTAACACCCACATGTAAGAGAACACATATATGGTGGTTTGAAAGAAAGTGGTCCCAAAGAGAGTGGCACTATTAGGTGGTGTGGTCTCGTTAGAGAAAGTATGTCACTGTGGTGGTGGGTTTTTCCTGTTGCCGGGAAATGTAGTACTCTCAGCTCCAGCACCATGCTGCCATGCTCCCTTCATGATCATAATGAACTGAACCTCTGAAACTGTAAGCAATGCACCCTCAGCTAAGTGTTTTCTTTATAAGAGTTGCTGTGGTCATGGTGTCTCTTCACAGCAATAGTAAACCCTAACTAAGACGACTCACCATGTTTGACTTTTTGGGTCTGGGTTACCTCACTCAACATGATTTTCTTCTAGCTCTGTTCATTTCCCTGCAAATTTCATATTTTAACAGCTGAATAATATTCCATTGTGTAAATCTACCACCTTTTCATTATCCGTTCATCTGTTGATGGACATCTAGGCTGTTTCCATTTTTTGGCTATTGTGAGTAGAGCAGCAGTGAACATGGATGAGCAAGTGTCCGTGTGGTAGGATGCAGAGTCCTTTGGGTGTGTATCTGAGAGTGGCATAGCTGATTTCTATATTTATACTAGCGTCACACTGGCTTTTATAGTTACAAGTTTGCACTCCCAGCAGTGATGGATGAACATCAGGATGGTCAAGGCGATGCTAGGTGTTAATGCCCATCTTTGCTGGGTGGGTGTTCCAGTCCTTGGTTTCTTTTTTTTTCTTTTGATATTGTTTGTTTGATTGATTATATGTTTTTGAGACAGTAGTCTGACTGTCCTGGCACTAGCTCTTGTAGACCAGGCTGGCCTCGAACTCACAGAGATCTGCTGGCCTCTGCCTCCTGAGTTCTGTGATTAAAAGCGTGCACTACTGCCAGGCAACAGCAGCAAGGATTCTTAACTGCGGACACATTTGTATGCCCCAACTCTGACATTAGCATGGGGTTTCTGTCTCCTCACTGTTTCAGGGATTGGGGAAGTAGCTCAGTGATGAAGCACATGCAGGAGGCCATGGGGAGAGAACAAAGAAGCTGCCCCACCGATGACAGCCCTGCGCTGGAGAGGTTCTGTCAGCTGCCCCACCTCTAGCCCTGCGCTGGAGAGGTTCTGTCAGCTGCTCCACCTCTAGCCCTGCGCTGGAGAGGTTCTGTCAGCTGCTCTACCGATGATAGCACTGTGCTGGAGAGTTTTATGTCAACTTGACACAAGCTAGACTTATTTGAAAGGAAGGAACCTCAACTGAGAAAATGCCTTCACTAGGTCCAGGTGCAGGGCCTTTTTTTAATTCATGGGGGGAGGGCCCAGCCTGTTGTAGGTGGTGCCATCCCTGGGCTGGTGGTCCTGAGTTCTATAGGAAAGCAGGAAGAACAAGTCATGATGAGCAAGCCTGTAATCAGCAGGCCTCCATGGTCTCTGCATTAGCTCCTGTCTCCAGGTTCCTGCCCCTTTGGGTTCCTGTCCTGACATCCTTTGATGATGGGGATGGACTGTGGCGTGGAAGTGTGAGCCAAATAAACCCTTTCCTCCTCAACTTAATTTTTGGTCATGTTTCATCATAGCAGTAGTAACCCTAAGACAAGCCTCATACCTTTATCCCAGCCAGTATAAGAAAAGAAGTGGGCTGGAGAAATGTCTCGTGGTTAAGAGCACTGGCCACTCTTCTAGAGGACCAGGGTTCAATTTCCAGCACCCACATGTAGCTCACAACTGTCTGTGACTCCAGTTCCAGCGGATCTGACATACGTGCAGGTGAGACACCAATGCACATAAAATCAAAATAAATCTAAAAAAAAGTACACTATGAAGTCAGGCATAGTGGTACACACCCTTAATCTCAGCACATGGGAGGCAGAGACAGGCAGATTTCTGTGATCTTTTGATTTGAGGCCAGCCTGGTCTACAGAGTGAACTCCAGAATAGTCAGGGCTCATGGTCAGACTCTGTCTCCAAAACAAACAAAATAACAGCCTCCCCCTTTGGGAGTACTTTATGGAAGTTGGATAGACATCATTTCTGTTCATAAGTGGTCAAGATTTAATTATGGCCATTCTTACCAGTTGGAGGGAAACAAGAGCATGTAGGGTTTTGCTGTACAAAGAGATGAAAATCAGGAAATCTGCTAGCAAAGGAGGAGAGGAGAATGGGTTTTAAGGGGTAAATGACAGTGTCTGCCACACAAGAGTGCGTTATTGGGTTAGGGAACCAACCATGATTGTGTTACCTGATTGAATAGGCTTATCTATGATAGACTAAAACTACTTTGTGAGTTTGGCAGGATTAAAAAGGATTATAGATGCAAAATCTCTGGGGCTCAGCAGGGACTCAATCCTTGTGAGTCTTGATTTGGATTTGAAAAGGAAAACCCAAAGGACTGGACTCAGGGACTGCCTTCAAGGAAACAGCCCTCATTGGCCGGCTCATGTCTGTGGGTGGGAAACTTTGTCTCATTCTATAGTCACAGCTCATCAGGATGAAATCAGAAGGGATAAGCCCTCATTTACATGTTCCTGCAGCTGGGGAATACAGGATAAGTCTTCCATTCAGACTGTAGGTCTGCCTGCTGAGATCCCAGCACCCACCTTCACTACCGCTGGGCAGGTCGTATTTCTTGCCTTTGAAATGGGAATAATAGACTTGCTGTGAAGTTGAGGTAGTTCATGTCAGCACCTGGCACGTGTCAATATACTATCTATGTCAAAGAAACATGTTTCACGGTGTGTTTCGGTCTTCAGAATCACCAAACTTTGAGCCAGCCATTGTGGCCCAGACCTGGTATCTCAGCACGTCGAAGGTGAAGTCAGGAGGATCAGACATTTTTGGCAGCATAAGTTTAAGAGCAGCCTAGGCCGCCTGAGATGCCTTGTATCTCCACCTGGCACCTAGATCCTGTGGGCCCTTGAGTTCATGTGCACCTGCCCACACCAGAAACCCTCAAAAACAAAACCAGCCTACTTGGTTGCAAGTGTCACCCAGCCCCTTGGCATCCTCTAACATATTTAGGGTGGAACATTCCACCCCAAGTCCCCTCCTCTGGGAGTTGCCGCAGTCCAGACTCCACCTCCAAGAAAGCCCGCCAAATGGTGACTGTTTGGTCAGAAACATCACCTCAGCTCCCTGGCACCCCTTTAAATGTTTGTTTGTTTATTTATTTATTTATTTATTTATTTATTTATTTATTATGTATACAATATTCTGTCTGTGTGTATGTCTGCAGGCCAGAAGAGGGCACCAGACCTCATTACAGATGGTTGTGAGCCACCATGTGGTTGCTGGGAATTGAATTCAGGACCTTTGGAAGAGCAGGCAGTGCTCTTAATCACTGAGCCATCTCTCCAGCCCCCCCCCGTACCCCTTTATACGAAGAGTCGGGGGCCTCATCCCAGTCCCCTGGCATCCATTTTTGGAATGCTGGGCAAAGAACTCCATTCCAAGTCCCCTCCTCTGTCCAAACTCCACCTCCGAGAAAACTGGCCAAATGGTGACCCCTCCCCAGGGAGGGTCAAGCCACTCCCACAGGCTATTTAAACTGCCCCCAGAGAATAAACATGTGGTCTCTGCTTTTCCTCTCAGGTGGTCATTTTGGTTTTCCTCCCCTCTCCCCCCCCCCCCGTGTTTTCCCGGGGCCACCTGGGAGTGCTGGCACCCTTTAAACCTGGGTAATTTTAATTTGGTCTGATTTGATCTTATTGGGATTATTTGCCGTGGCAGAGAGGTTTGTAGGGCTAGAAAATACTTAACATTTGTAGGTTCCCACGGTGTGTGTGGGTGTTTTCCCTCTGGCCCAGGCCCACGTGTTGCGCTCTTCACCAGGCTAAGATCAGCTTTGTCTTGGTGAGTTCTCCTTTGTGAGTACATGGCTCTAGGGTCCAGGGACCATTTATGTTTGCCGATTTTCGGGCTGTTCTGTGCCAGGTGCCAGCGCAAGCAGCGAGGCGGTTCTTGCTGAGGTGGACTACATGGATAGAGTCATTTGCCACACATCTCTCATGAACCCCCTCAACTTCCCACCTTTTGACTCAAGAACCTTGTCATAGTGGACGCATTGCGACAGGCTTGAGTCCCAAGATTTGGCATAGACTTCTAAAATGGACTCTTGCAATTCTAAGTTGGATCCTCTACCGCCCTGGGCTGCCTTTTACAAAATCTTTATGAACTGGGACGTCCCGTACAGTCTGAACCAAACAGCTTTCTCTATGCTCTGAATTGGCCTCAGTATGACCTTGACAGCGGGACACAGTGGCCACCAGAGGGAACTCTTGGCTTTTCCATCCTCCTAAATGACCATTTGGCACGATATTGCCCTAGGCCTCTGCCACCTACGAGGCCATGCCCTATCTGCCAGCAGCCTGGACACTGGAAATCACAATGCCCCGTGCGGGCTCATCCTCTATGCCACGCCATGGAGGTCCAGCCTCACCAACATCGGCAAGGGAGACTGCAGCCTTCGAACTACTCGCCTTGCAGAGGATTGACTCCCATCACCCTCTCCAAGCCTAGGGTAATGCTGCAAGTATCCCGAGGGCCACCCGGGACCTGGCATCCATTAAACCTAAGCTTTTTTTAATTCAGTTTGATTTGGTCTGATTTAGATTATTGTGTCGGTAGAGAGGCTTATTGGGCCGGAAAAACTTTACACAGAAGCCAACTAAAAACAAACAAACAAACAAACAGCTTAAGACTAAATTTTATTTTCTCCAGCAATTCTGTAAGGACTCTTGAGTAACATGTAAAAGTGAAGCCACTCACAGACTAGTGAAATCAGAAAATAAAGCTAGTGAGGTTTTGAATAAGACCTGGGAACCTTGGACTTGAAGTAGTTAGACGAGTAATCTAAATTTCCAGCCAATACCACTGCCTTATAAATTCTATTTCCTACATTAAATAAGTAAAACAGGCATGGGAGGGGCCCACAGGACGACTTGGAGAGCCTGCCAAGCCTGACAAACTGACTTTGATTCCTGGATCCTACATGGTGGATGGAGAGAAAACGGACGCTCTCCAATTGTCCTCTGAACTCTACTTGTGCACCAGGGGCACATGCGCGCCTCCTCCCTCCCGCCCCCATACCTTTTAATTAATTAAAAAAAAGAGCTGGGCACAATGGTACATGCGTGTAATGCCAGCCTCCCACGAAGGAAGCTGCAGGCAGAAGAGTTCGAGGAGAGTGCTAGGTAGTAAACAAAGCCTATCTGTACCTAGGCTTGAACTCTTGTAGCGCTAAGGAAAGGCGAGAATGCCAGGCGGAACGAAGGTGTGCGGTACGCCTGGGACACGGAACTTACGACTGGACGCAAACGGCGCTGGGGGCCGGGCAGGCCGTGCGCATGCGCCGGCCGGGCGGACTGCAGCGTGCCGAATGTCCGGGCTGCGGGCGCTGCTGGGCGTCGGGCTGCTGGTTGCGGGCTCGCGCCTGCCCCGGGTCGCAGGTCAGCAGAGTGTGTGCCTTGCAGGGCCTGCCTGGTGGGGGACGCCGCGCCGGGGCTCGGAGACCATGGCGAGCGCCGCGGTGAAGTACCTGAGGTACGGCCACCTTCTCCCACGGGGGCGGGGCGGGACAGGCCGCGCCCCCAGCGCCCCGACGGCGGACTCAGGCCAGGACTTCCCTCAGCCAGGAGGAGGCGCGGGCCGTGGACGAAGAGCTATTTAACGAATACCAATTCAGCGTGGATCAACTCATGGAGCTGGCCGGGCTGAGCTGTGCCACGGCCATTGCCAAGGTAGGTGGCGCGGTGCAAAGCCTTTGGGAGGCATGGGTGGGGAGGCCTCCCGCGGTGGAGCAGAGGGCCGTTACTGCCAGACCCTTTGCGCCTCTGCCTTCAGGCTTATCCCCCCACGTCCATGTCCAAGAGTCCCCCTACCGTCTTGGTCATCTGTGGTCCTGGGAATAATGGAGGGGACGGCCTGGTCTGCGCGCGACACCTCAAACTTTTTGTGAGTATATGAGCTAGCCTTTGTGAAAAGGTATAAGCAGTCTGGAATCAGAGATTGAATGGCTACTTTCCTTTCCAACCAGGGTTACCAGCCAACTATCTATTACCCCAAAAGACCTAACAAGCCGCTCTTCACTGGCCTAGTGACTCAGTGTCAGAAAATGGACATTCCTTTCCTCAGTGAGATGCCCCCAGAGGTAGGTGGCTTATTCCTCATCTCCCCAGTAAGTACTGCCTCTGCCCTTCCCTTCATGGTTTCAGACCGAGTTGGCTTGCCTAATGTCTGCCCGCCATAAAAGTTGCTCTCCAGAGTAGCAGTGCAGGAGCCCCAACATAGTGTATGCTCCAGCACTTCCCAGCACTAGCAGCTCCCGGGCACCCCTGTTTTGCAGTCAGCGTCTTCCCCAGCGTGCAGTTATCACAGACCTGACCCTCAGGGCCTCATCCTACGCCTTTTCTGTAGACGCATGGATTTAGGAGTGGGAAATCTGAAACTTAAAGAATTAACTTACTCTATAGATGGAGATACTGACATTCAGAGAAATGGTTTGCCCAGAATCACAGAATCGGAGCAAGGCAAAGCTAAGGCAGAATTGGTCCCTTCTGGCTTCCAGGCTCAGGCTCCCTACACTGTCAGCCCCTTCCTCCCAGAGGAAGCAGGCAGGCAGGCAGGCAGGCAGGCACTCAGAACATATGCCTGAATTCAGAATGGCCACAGTCTGCACCTTAGGAAGCAATTATCTCCATACCTCTGTAGTCTGTGGGTGCAGGGACAGCCCTTCCTATGTGACAATACATTCCTGATATTCTTCTGCTCCCCTGCAGCCCATGATGGTTGATGAGCTGTATGAACTGGTGGTGGACGCCATCTTTGGTTTCAGCTTCAAGGGTGATGTTCGGGAGCCATTCCACAGCATCTTGAGTGTCCTGAGTGGACTTACTGTGCCCATCGCTAGCATCGACATTCCCTCAGGTGCTGGGACCCAGATGGTGCGGGGGTCTGGTGTTCCACCTGTCTTCAGGCTGGTACCCAGAGGAGTGGATTCTTGACCCACAGCAGAGACCAGATCTAAAATAATCTGAATGTACCTTTCCATCCCCACATTAGGGCTGGGGAGCAGAGTTCATGCTGACCCTGTGGGAAAACCCAAACCTGATAGTACTGGACTAAGAGTTTCCCTGATCATCTGTACTTCCTCACCACCTTCTCTCTTCAGGATGGGATGTAGAGAAGGGAAACCCTGGAGGAATCCAACCAGACTTACTCATCTCACTGACAGCTCCCAAGAAGTCTGCAGCCCATTTTACTGGCCGGTATCATTTCCTGGGGGGACGTTTTGTACCACCTGCTTTAGAAAAAAAGTACCAGCTAAACCTCCCATCCTACCCTGACACAGAGTGTGTCTACCTTCTACAGTAAGGGAGGTGGGCGGGCAGGTTTCTAATAAAGGCTTGGTGCCGTCTCTCTTCAAACTGGAGTCTTCTGGCCTTAATAATTATCAGCAGGCTACACTTCGTTTGCAAAAACAGACCAGGCATCTGTAAGCAACAGAAAATAACTCCATACCCAGGAATGAAAGATTTGTGATACGCAGGGAGTTAGATGATACCTCTAAACAATTTCAGCTTAGCATTGTAGCAAGACCCCAAGAGGGTAACAGAGCTTCTTCAAAAGTCTCCAAGGGCCGTCTAATTTGTTTTCAGAATGTCACATGCTGGAAATGATGATGTTAACTGGGAATGACCTCATTTAATCATGATTAGAAACAGGCAGCCCAGCCCATACATCCAAATGTGTGCTTTTCTTAATCTTCACAGTATTTACAAATGAAGACATTCTGCAGGGTATATTAGTACAGGCCGAGGTAGAGGCAGGTTGATCTCTGAGTGCTAGGAAAGCATGAGCTATATTAGAGAAATCCTATCTCAAAAAACAAAAGTCTTTTCACATATGTCTACATTTTTAGACTTTTACCAGAGACACTTCTTCAGATAGAAACTCTTATCCTAATTTCTCTTCCATCATCCTTTAGCTGGGCACCAGGGTCTGTACTTTTTGGACAGGACATTGTTCAGGGAATGTCTCCCCTTCAGCGGACTGGTGCTCCTTAGCTGCTTGCAGAGGGGCAAACCCAGGCTACCCCTGAAGAGGAATCAGCAGGGCTGCACTGGATACCTCCGGTCCCTCTTCTGCTTCTTCTTGGCTCTCTGGTCAGTGTTGATGCCAGCTCTCTCCTTTGGATTTGCCTGACTTCTCTCACCTTCATTCTCTACTTCCCAAGTCCTGCCATCATCATCTTTATCGCTTACATCCAAGACCACCTCCTCAAGACACTTCTGTCTTTTCCTCTTGCCTCTCTTTGTTAGGCCATCCTTCCCTTCTCCATCTTGGGTGTCCAAGTCCTCCCCACAGTGCTGCAGCTTCTTGCTGCTTCTCCACGGGTCTGTGCCTGCTCCACTGTCTACTGCCTTTGGCCTGCCTGTCACATTTCTGCCTCCTTTATCACAGACTTCCATCTCCCCTTCTTCTTCATGGTGCTGCCTCCTCTTTTTCTTCTTTTTCCTAGATGACTGATCAGACTGCACTGTGCTCAGCTCTCTAGGCCCACTTTCTCCTTCAGCCTCTTCCTCCCCACTTCCTACAGCCATTCCCTCTTTCTCTTCTTTCCGGCTCCGTTTCTTCTTCCTGCTTTTCTTAACACTCTGGTCAGTGTATTCTAGGAGTGCTTCACCTACGTTCTTTTCAGGTGTTACAGCCTCTTCCTCCTCTCTCTGTTTCCTCTTTTTTTTCTTCTTTCGGGAGGGCTCCCTGTCAGTCTGTGGTTGAGAGGTGCCCACATCCTCTGAGCCTTTGAACCGAGCCAGGAAGGCCTGCTCTTGGGCCTCCAGGCGAGCAAGTTTGGCCTTCATTGTGATTCCAATCCGGGCAGCCCTAAGAGATGGGTCCAAGTCAGCATAAGAAGTTAGGAATAGAGGGGAGGGCAGCTGCCTAACTTCAAACACAAATGCATCAACAACAGCAATATTTCCCTGGAATGGAAATAACTGAGAGGTGGCACCGGCTATTCTAAAGCATAGGCAGAAAAGATGGGAAACCCAGAAGGCGACCACAACTTACTTGTGTGCTGTTCGCCCTTTACAGGCTTTGAGTAGCATCTCATCAGTCAGACTGTAGGGGCAGATGACAAATCACAAACAGATGGTGAAAAGGCTTGATTTTTTTCTGTCTAAAAAATGTACATTTTCATTATTTCTTATTCAAAACCTGGTACTTTTTTGAAGTACTAAGAATACAAAGAATAGCCCGTCTATTTAATTCTACAACCTCCCTTCGAAGAGCCCAGTCAAGCATTAGGCTTACTTGTTCATCCTCTTAAGATGCCAAGGTCTCTCCTCCCACATGCCCTCAATACCAAATACAGTCTCACATCTTTGGAGGCAGAGGCTCGTGGCTGTCATCACTGCTGCTCGCTCTGTCAGGCTTCTCCTCACCTGAGGTCAGTGTGGCTGTCTGGAGGGAAAGGACCATGGAGATGGATGAAGCCAACGACACCGTTACCAACTCTCCTCCCTTTAAGAAGCCCTACAATTCACCACTGTGCCCTTGCAGAGCTGTGCAGCCTGCGTATTTCAATTTGGACAGGAGATGGGCCCGTATTTTTACTTTGTATGGCGGCCAGAAAAAAACCATCAGAAAAAAACTTTTCTTGTCTTTTGATTAATATGGATTTTAAAAGACTGTGATATGTTAAATTGTGGATTTATTGTTAATTCCCACTCTAAAATTATGGTATTGACCCGATAATGTTTATAACTGCTTATAAAATGTTAAGAAAAGTTTGACAGGCTCTATAAACGTTTGGATTTATTGTTAATTATGGTATTGACCTGATAATGTTTATAACTGCTTATAAGATGTTGAGAAAAGTTTGACATGCCCTATAAATGTGTGGGTTTAATGCATATGTTAAACATTTTAGATTTTGATACAATGTAAAACATTCAGAGATGCTCTAAACCAGCTAAAAAACCATTTTCAACTCAGGTGATCCTCCTCTCCTTTAAATAGGAGACTATAGTCTTTAGGAACATGATTATTCATAAAACATTATGATTTCTCCTGACAAGAAAGTATGGCTCCAAGACACAGAACCCAAAAGTTCTCTCTCTCCCCTAATCTCTTTTGTTCACAGAAGTCAGCAGTCAGAGACAGGTTTGAAGCTTCTCCCCAGATGCCTCCAACAGGCGCTCACATAATTAATATGCTTGTTCTCCAAAGGCAGACGCCATCATCTGTCCTGTGGCAGAAGCACAGGTTTTATTAAATTAATAAGAAGGAGCGAATTGTAGGCCCATGTTATACAGGTCCACATTTCTACACTGTATGGCGGCCAGAATTTCAGGCCACAGTTTGCACCTGCCACACAGGAGGTGGTTACCCAGCCTTTCCAGACAAACTGAGGCCATCCTAAACAAAGGTCAGGATATGCTAATCTCGCTCTGCTCCTTCTTTGCAATTTAGGAGGTCGTCTGGGAAAGGAGGTGTTAACTCAGTCTGCTTGACAGAGCAGGCATACAGAGCAGCCATAGATAGGAAGATGTGACAAAATGGACATAGGGAGGTGTGGACATGACCTCATCATTCTCCCCGCTACCTAGGAAACAGACTGCTAATGAATTTCCCCTCAGTTTACGTTTTGGTATAAAAGCTGTTTGGAGAATAAATGTGGGTGAATTTTCAGGATGTGAACTCAGGATTTCATGAGGGATCCCTGAAAACTCCCTCCCGATACAGCCATGTGAGTTGTGCCTCAATTATTCCCACGCCTCCCCTATGGTTTGAGAAACAATTTAGGTCTTGGCTGGCCAGACCATGACATAGCAGCCAGGGCTTCTCTGGCTCATAGATGGCTGACTGTAGCACACGCAGGGAAAAGCGTTTCCAGTTAAGTTTTCATAGTGGAGTAGGTGCCAGGAGCTGACAAAAAAGGCAGCATTCCTATTCCCAGTATTTTTGTTTAGTAGATGAACAGAACCTTTATGGGCCTTGTAGCTCAGGACCGAGTTGAAGGACAGTGAATGGGTCCAGACGGGGAGACAGCTCAGCTGGTAACAGCACTTGATGTGCAAGCGTGAGGACCTAAGTGGGGATCTCCAGCATCCACACAATGCTGGGCAGGCATGGCTACCCACCTGTGATCCCAGCATGCAAGAGGTGGATTCAAGTGAGAGACCCTAGTTTAGTCAAGGAAGATACCCAGTGTCA
The DNA here is from genome assembly GCF_014885135.2 of Alexandromys fortis. Taxonomy (NCBI): domain Eukaryota; kingdom Metazoa; phylum Chordata; class Mammalia; order Rodentia; family Cricetidae; genus Alexandromys; species Alexandromys fortis. The sequence continues at coordinate 1,195,799 of NW_026068045.1, read as the reverse complement.
GGCTCTGGCCTCTATATGCATATACACGCATAAAAATAAACAGAAAAAAGAATGAGACGAATCTAGTCCAGATGTAATTACATGAGCAGTTAGGATAAATGTTGCCCTTCCCACATCAGATAGCTCAGGCCGGGGTTTGAGTAGTTTCTAGAAGGTGCTTATGTATAATCTCAGTCTGAAAGTCAAGAAACGGTTAGCAGGTAGAGAAAGGGCAGGAGGGAGAACATAGCTTCTTGAAGAAGAAACAATAGACCTGCTTCTGTCCCAGAGACACAGGTGGGAGTGAGCCAAGAGGGACAAATCACAGCCATCCAAGCCGATCTCGTCAAAAAGGGTGGAACCAGACTGCGGCGGTGCACGCCTTTAACCCCAGCACTAGGGAGGCAGAGGCAAGTATATCTCTTGAGTTTGAGACCAGCCTGGTCTACGGAGTTAGTTTCAGGATAGCCAGGGCTACACAGAGAATCATTTTTGAAAAACAAAGGATCATGATCCGATTTGGGTTTCAGAGAGAACCCTGCGGATGTTTTGTAGAAAGTCAGCTAACTGTACTGGAAACTGAGACCAGAGGCAAAGAGTTTAGAAGCCAACAGATGTAGAAACTTGGGAAGGAAGCCCCAAGCACAGGTTTGTGCTCCTAACTGCTGGCTTTTTACAGCTGCAGTAAAGAAGCTGGAAAGCCCGGGTTCTGTTCTTTTTCCTTTCGAAGCCATCTACGGGTTCCTCAGCATTCTGTGTTTCACCCTTTTGGTCACATATGTAAAATAAGGATCAGGCCCCATGGGAGATAGGAACCCAGTAAAGAACTGCACTTCTCATTCTGGTACCTTCACAAACTTCTGGTACAGCAGATTGGGCTTGGGGTGATTACGCTGGGTGGTCTCCGTGGAAAGACGCCTGATCTGCACTCCGTCCTGTCGGGAAGCATCGGTTGAGAAAGCAGCATGCTGTACCTCCCTGTGGCACCCCAGACACTTTCATTCATCAGTGTACCTGACAAACTCATACCTTCCCTGTGTCCACTACCAGGCTGGCTGCAGTCTTGTTGAAGAGATCACTCCACCAGTGGTTTGTAAACTCCTTGGCAGGGTCATGTCCCACCTCCAGGTAAATAATAAATGAAAGTCACAGTCTGAGCACCGCCCCGGCCCTCATGGGTGCCCTCTCACACTCATGCTGGTCATTTTCCAGGCTTACCCCATGGGTGTCTTGCTTCAGCGTCACCTTGAGGGCCTGGGTGATGCCATTCTCGTTCCGGCCCAGGCCCTTGCCTGCAGAGGACAGCGAGTGGTTTATTTTGCAGCTTGCCTTGAGCCCGCAGCAAGTCCTCCTGGGCCAACTGCCTTGCCTTTCACTGATCACTGGGCTACTATGAACCTTTCCGAATCTCGTCACTCCATTCTTTCTAACACTGCGCCACAAGTGCCTCTATCTGACCCAGGATGATCTTTTTGTGTCGTATGTCTGCTGCCTCCTCCAATCTGCCCAACTATTTGTACCTCATTATCCCCCATTATCGAAGAATGAGAATTTCATCCATTCTTCCTTTTTCCAATAGGTCGGAAAATTTATGCTTCTAAAAAAATTTTTTTAAATATTTATTTATTTATTATGTATACAATATTCTGTCTGTGTGTATGCCTGCAGACCAGAAGAGGGCACCAGACCCCATTACAGATGGTTGTGAGCTACCATGTGGTTGCTGGGAATTGAACTCAGGACCTTTGGAAGAGCAGGCAATGCTCTTAACCTCTGAGCCACCTCTCCAGCCCGCTTCTAAAATTTTTAAACTAGTTTCTCCTCTGGTTGAACCGACATGGAGCAGAAGAAAGGGAGTTGGGAGGATATGGAAGGGGCCCTAAAACACCTTTAGTCCATCCATGTTTTAGCAGCTGCTCTTCAGCAAACTTCATCCCACGACTCTTGACCTTTGGGGTGACACTCATGGTGGGCAGAGTCTTTGTCCTCGGATTCTCACCAGGGAAGACGTGGTACCATCCTTTGAATAGGGAAAGAAAGCCCTGGAGACACAGCCTGGACAACAGAGCACCTGTCTAATGCACATAAAGTCCCAGGTTTCAACCCACAGCATCCTATAGCACACATGTATAATCCTAGCACTTGGAATACAGATGCAAGGGGATCAAAAGTTTGTATCATCCAGAGCCATATAGAAAGGTTGAAGCCAGCCTGTGTTATCTGAGACCCTAAGTGAGTGAAAAAGAAAAGGGCACCATGTGGTCAGTAGGCAGAATGCTTGTCTAGCCTGAGTGAGGCCTGGGTTCAATCCCCAGCACCATTCACTGGCCTTGGCTCCTAGACAATAGCAAGTGATGGCCAGAGATGGTTCAGTGGGTAAAGGTGATTCCTGCCAAACCCATGACCTGAGTTTGATCCTAGAGACTTACTTAGTGGAAAGAGAGAACTGACTTCCATGGACTGTCTTCAGACCTCCATACACATGTACATTCACACACATACACGCACACACATACAGACACACATTAAAATGTAAGCTATCATGAGTAGCTCGCTAGAAGTCACACAACTAACATATGGAGAATTTAAACCAGTAAGCCTGTCTACAGAGTCTGTAAGATCTCCCTAAATTATTACCCTCTAAAAACAAAGCAATGAGGTGTTTGGTATCTTGAGCTAGAGACTGGTCCTTAAGAGAACCTACCGTCTACAGCAATTACTGGTTCAGGTTTCAGAAGCCTCCTTTTAAACTGTTCCGCTTAGGAAGGGGATGCTAGCAACACTGAATAAACAAAGACGGCTGTCACACACAATCACCTCATGTATCAATTTCAGAGATAGTCCTGTCCAAGAGGTGTTAACCTCATCCTACAAGCGAGGAAAAAAGGACCTGGGTTTCCTGCCTGAAGACCCATTCAAGCAGTTTGAACACTAGCCCAAATTGCATAACTCTGAGAAACTGCATTTCTTTACAGTTACACATACTCCTTTTGGACCTACCTTGTACACTAAATTTGCCTCCAAAACGGTTAAGCAGGCACACAACACTGAACAGACTACCAGTGTCAATTTGTGCTAAGATCATCTGTTATGGGTATAGGAGACAACTGATTTCTGTTTTGAGACTATGTACCCCCATTAGCCTGAAACTCTCTGTAGATCAGGCTGGCCTTGCCTGCCAAGTACTGGGATCAATACTATGTGCTACCGCCCTGGTTGCAGAAAACTGCCAAAGCTGACTAATGGGGCTACTTGAGTTAATCTGGAGCGTCTCAAAGAGACAGCTCTAAAAGGTGAAACTTTCATCAGATTTAAAGTCTACTTTAAACTTTTTATGAAGTCCAAAAAACTTTTTAAATATTTATTTATATTTATTNCTGCAGGCCAGAAGAGGGCACCAGACCTCATTATAGATGGTTGTGAGCCACCATGTGTTTGCTGGGAATTGAACTCAGAACCTTTGGAAGAGCAGGCATTGCTCTTAACCACTGAGCCATCTCTCCAGCCCTGAGTCCAAAAAACTTTAAGAAATGCTCTTAAACATTAGATATTGGTCTAAGAATGATGAGCAGAAGGTGACAGGTGAAGGGGCGAGGGATGCAGGAATAACACAGGCAGGCCCAGCACTTGCAACCAGGAACCTGAAGGAGGTGTAATTCGTACCTGAGACTCTACCTGTGAAACAATGCTCAGACCATGACTGTAACACTAGCTCCCGAAGGCTGACTTCTGGGAACCTGGGAAGGAACCTAAAGAGCCAACCAAAGGCCAGATGGCTTTCTCACTCTCCCTACACACCCTCCCTCCAGCACATTCCCCTCTAATACCCAAAGAACACACCGACCAGGTCTACAGGCCCCCTCCTGGGAGCTGGGACTGTGTTTCCTAACCTTTCTCTTTTCAGTCAGCCGTTAGCCTTATCCCAGAGGCAGGGCCTACCCAGCCCTACCACTCCTTCTTTGATATATTTCCTCCCTTAGTTTCTCTGCCCACCCAGGACTAAATCACCTGTTTTCCCCCCGAGTTTTCCCCCCATGCACAATGTTCCATTACTTCCTTAAATGATTGGTACCAAGTGGCTATTGCTGTACTTCATAGCAGGCCTACTCTTTGATACTTCTTGTGCAGACAGTATTCTAATTTCAGGGGAGCAATGGGGATCAAGATGGATGTCGTGATAGCAATCTAGCAGAGGAAAACAACACCTCAACCCTAGAACAGCCTAGGCCCTCTAGAATATTGCAAACACTTCTGAAGGAACAAAGATGCTTTTAGAAACAAGACCTCTTTGAACTTCAGTTGTATGGGTGTTCGCCTGCATGTATGTGTGCCAAGTGTACACAGTGCCCTCAGAGACTGGAAGAGGCTGCTAGATGCTCTGGAACTTGTATTATAAATGGTTGCAAGCTACCATGTGGTGCTGGAAAGTAACTCAGGTCCTTTGGAAGAGCAGTAAGTACTCTTAACCCCTGACCATCTTTCCAGCCCACTTAATAAATTCCACCAATGACCCACTTCCCAAGTCACAAATCTCAAGGAACACAAAACTCCAAAGCAACATAAGATACCAAGAGTAAAAGGTGGCCAGGAGTGTAAGACAGTTTAAAAAGCAACAGTACCACGAGAAAAGCCAGGCACAGGTGTGCACCAGTGTGGGAGATGGAGAGGGGAAAAACTCTCCAGGGCTTTACTTTAGGCCAGCCTAGTGTCACCAAACAGTTAGAAACTCTGTCTCAAAAAATAGGCGGTTAATTCCTGAGACATTACACCTAAGGCTGACCTCTGGCCTCCATATGCATGCACGCCCATACACACATTCAATAAATAAATAAGTAAACAAACAAACAGCCCCCGAGCTTAGAGAGACGGCTCTATGTTAAGAGAACTGGGTGCTCTTCCAGAGGAGCAGGGTTTGATTCCCAGCACCCACATGGCAGCTCACAAACTTCAGTTTCAGGGGATCTGACATCTTCTGATCTCCGGGAACCAGGCACACATATGGCACAGACATATAAGCAGACAAAACACCCACACATATAAATTTTTAGAGTTATTATTTATTTATCGAGTTAAGCCACTAAATCTGTGGCAGTTCTTTCCATAGCAGTGACGCTAACGCACAGGATAAGGACCAACTGTTAGAGACAATGAAGTTATATGATGTATAGAATGACAGTTTTGGGGCCTGGAGAGATGGCTCAGTGGTTAGGGCACTTGCTGCTCTTGAAGAGAAAAGGGTTTGGTTCCCAGTAAGCACAAGGCAGCTCACAACTCCCCACACCCTCCTATTGACAGCAGGCATGCATCAGACGTACATACATACGAGCAGGCAAAACACTTGTATACATAAGAAATAAACTTTAAAAAATTAAGCAAAGCAGTCCTGGCAGTCCTGTGTGGTGGTGCACAGGAAACAGACCAGCAGATCTCAGTCAGAGAGGCCAACCCGTCTACACGCTGAGTTCCAGGCCAGTAAGGGGACATAGTGAGACCCTACCTCACACAAACAGTAAGTTCGGCTCTCAAAACCAGACCCCTTTGGGTTGAGGCCCACAAGGTAAAACTCTTCTCATAAATCCTCTTTCTTATGACTGTACAGACCGTGTGATTTCCCAGGTACCCCACAAGTGATACCATTGCTCTGTGGGGAGAATATACCCTGTGTACTCCAGTGGCTAGGAACGTTCTCCAACTTCTGCACAGCTAAAAGCCAGCAAAGTTCACAAAACCTTTTAATGGGGGGCTGGGGCTACCAGGCATCTCACGTATAAAGAGGAGGCACATTTAGGTCAAACCACATTTCTATCCGCCTTTCCACCAGGAAGGATGTTATATAAAGCCCAAGTGATACCTGAACCTTGAGCACAGCGACAGAAAGAAGGCCCTACCCTTTCGCCCCCTTGTTTTTTTTGTTTTTAGATAGGGTCTAATTACCGGCTGGCCAGGGTTAGAGACCAGACAGTTTCTCTCTTCCAATTGCTACCTTGCTTCTTGATACAGAAACACAAGTAAAATTTAGATACTGAGGTCACCTTAAAACCTCTCAGAAATCATTTTATTATTTTAACAACAACAATCATACTCCACACTGGTAGTGCACTGACTCAACACCAGCCTGCTCTTAACTGCTTCGCATGGATTTTCTACGCCTGCCAACAATCGTAGAAGGTACTCCTTATCCGTAATTTATGAAGAAGAAATCGGGCACTGATAACTTTAGTTACTCGTTGAAACCAAATTGGCTGATAGTGAGGAATTTCAGAAGCTGCTATTTTTGGGTTCTTACAGTTTGCTATGCTCTCTCTCTCTCCGTAAGACTTCCCACATCCTATTCTTCGACACAGTAATTCAAAACCATACTCCCCGGAGTCGGAGATGTTTTTATTTCCCAGCCCTTGACAGCAAGAACGCGTTCAGTGTTTCTGGACAGAACTGAGTAACGCAAGTAGGAATCGCTTTCAACATACTTGCAATGGCCAGGCATAGGCAGACGCAGCTAGATCTGTGAAGGCTGCAAGCGCACTCTGAGGCACTGTCCCCTCTCCAGTCAGTTCTCAGGGATGGCCAGAGCCACCCGATTGCAGCAGCCTAAAGGCTGGCCGCAAGCAGTCCGCAGGGTGGAACTACTGGCGGATCTCTGCCTTCGCTCCTGCCCCTGAGGAAGCAAACCCCTTACCTTCAGTGCGCGATCCTCTCGGTGGAAGCACGTGTCACGCCAGGCGTGGGCGTCGCCATCTTCCCGGAAGTGCACTTCGGTCCTTCTAGGACACAGAAACCATAGAGATGCCCGGGCTGTCAGAGGCCTAGCTTCCAGCTGGTTGCCACGGAAACTGAGTTCCTGGCTAAAGTGCAAGCGTCCTCCTCTCAGTCCGATTTCGGGTCCCTCGTTAGGCCACAGAGGCTCAGGGAAGGACCGATCTTTCTCATCTTGAGACTTGCGGGGTCGATGTTTCTGGGAGCTTTCCACACACAAAGCTCGCTCAATCCAGAGTCCCAGGAATTCTCCCCAGCTCCTGCAAGATTTACTTAGGTGAAAGTTATGAGAGCTTTCACAGCCTGCGAGAAACTGACTCCTTAAAAATATTCTAGTCTGGGGACGCCCCTCCTACCTTCCATGCACTTTTGGTCTATCAGAAACCCGAGGAATGCCTCCAGATGTCTGGTTCCGCACCGACCCTGGGTTCCAAATTACACATCCTTAGTGTAATCCATTTAGGAGACCTGAGATCAGCCATACTTGTTCGGCTCCCAGTCCAAATCTGGCCTCAATTGGACAATGGCCACCACTGGCCCAGTTTGAAAGAATCTATTTTAATATCTAAATTGATTTAGATAAATTCATAAGACAGAATGGAGAAGGATCTGAGATTCCTCCCACCACATAATTCCCAATATATCCTAAGACGTCTGGTCCTTTGCAACTTCTCCCAGAACACGGACTAATTAACTTCTATTCCCTTCCCCCAAAAGCCTCCCCGAGTCCTTGGGAAATGAGTCTTAAGATTACGCCGGGTGGTGGCGCACGCCTTTAATCCCTGCACTTGGGAGGCAGAGGCAGGCGGATCTCTGTGAGTTCAAGGCCAGCCTGGTCTACAAGAGCTTGTTCCAGAACAGCCAGGACTGTTACACAGAGAAACCCTGTCTCGAAAAACAAAACAGACAAAAAGATTATGTCTCAGCTGGGGCAGCTTGTAACACAGGGGGAATATTGACTCTGGGAACCATGGATCGATCCAGAACTTCAAAATGGAAACAGGACAGCCACCCCCCCCCCCGTGCGCCCTCCATTTCTCTGCCCCAACGAAGAAGCAGGAATTGCAGCAATCTTGACAGCCAATGAGTCCAGGACCCCCGCTTCAGAATGGCGGCGGCATGCACAGCAAGTTTCTTTATGCAAGGCATGTTTTTCTGTCCGGGAAAAGTCCCTGATGTATGACCTGAAGCTGCTCTTGGAACTCCTTTTTTAACTTATGTTGGTTGATTCTAACCACAAGCCTAGATAGTCTTGCTTGAGTTTTTATGGTTTCTGTTTGACGGTCTGTAGGTTATTATTGGCAACTTAATGTTCTCATAAGAGAAAAAAATACTTGCTGTGTTTTTCAGGTTGTCTGCCTCCATCTGCAGACACACATCAACTGGTTATGGATGAAAAAGACCCTAGGTCTTAAAAAAAAATCACTCAATAATTCCAGTTGTGCCTGATTAGAATAATCACAACTTGAGGCTGGAGAGATGGCTCAGAGGTTAAGAGCTATGGCTGCTCTTCCAGAGGTCCTAAGTTCAATTCCCAGAAACCACATGGTGGCTCACAACCATCCTTAATGAGATCTGGTGCCCTCTTCTGGCCTTCAGGCAGAACGCTGTATGTATACACACACACACACACAATTACTAGATATTTATTATCTATTAATATAGATAATAAAGTATATATTACATTTATATATACATACATTTTTCTTATATATTACATAATATATATATTACATTAAAAAAATCACAACTGGGCTTCAAGGCTGACAAGGTCATCAGCTCTTCACCTGAGCAGCCAGTCTTTCCTCCTAGCTGTTGTATGTGATTAGGCCTTCTGAGAGAGCTCAGCCCTGCAGCAGTTATATGCTGTTATATGGACTGAATGAGGCCTAACACTTTCCCTTAGGGAAATTTTCTTACAACAAATGGAAAATAATAATCAAGAAAATTTTATATATAAAAATTAAAACAACTAAATATAATTACAAATATCTAACTTTATGAATTTTCCCCTTCTTTTTTTTTTTGGATTTTTTTGAGACAGGGTTTCTCTGT